>NC_060246.1:26325922-26628953 GCF_921293095.1 Ischnura elegans
CTGTAAATGTAAATTTTCTTTGTGGGAAGGTGGAGCTTAAAATTATCTTATAAATTGAACTATTGAAACTTAGATGATTTTAAAATGCTATACAATACTTGCCATAGCTACTCCTCTGTCAGCGTCATCTGAATTTCCGGGGACACACTTTCATGCTAAGAAACACGGGGGGATCTAGAATTTTTCTGAGGTAGGGTCACGGGTCTGACAGGGAAACAATCTTCTCATATTTGAGGTTAAAAACAACGGACATCAATTTCCGTACGAATCATTCCCTTTATTTTCATATGATAGTTATTAATATAATATTAAATGATTGAGGTTACGCATTATACAAAACAAAACGAGAGTAATGATGACCGTATTAAAAATCTTGTCTATTTTTTAAGCATCTGAGGGATGAGGAGCACGTACCCCTGTGCCTCCTCTAAATACGCCTATGCTTACAAGCATTTTTTCTTCGATGCTCCCCTTACCATTACAGCATAGAATAACTAACCGAACAGTGCAACATTCCATAGCAAGGAATACTATAAACAATGATGCATAAAGTTAATGATTATCATTAAATCATTTTTTATTTTCCATGGCCAAAAAGAATTTTGATTTTGAAAAAAACGAGATACTTAATAAAAACTAAAATGGTGCAAAAGAAGGGAATGATAATTCGTTTTTAAGGACGTCAATCTGCAAATAACTGCTCTGATACGGATAAGTCCTTAATGGCATCATAAAAACGAACAACAAAACCAATTAATAATTTGGTTTTAGGATATAAAAATTCTGATTACAAATTTTGCTCTGATTGCTCATGGGTTCGATTGCCAATAGATAAAGGGCTTTAATGAAAGCATGCTGCTTCACTCTCATCCAGCTACTAGCCGCAAGAGATAAACAAATAACATGATTACTGGATAATGTGATCCCAATTCCCATCCAATTTTGTATTAATCCGTCCAAATACATGGCATAAATTAGGTCAGGAGCAAAAAATTAAAAATATCCGAATTAATCCCTGATGTAATAATGAGATCCACATTAATAGAAATTACTTAATAATTATAAATTTAAAAAATAATGTGATATGAATTAATGAATGTCAATACAGTAAGTACGAATACTCTATGAGCACTGCGTAATGACGAGAGAAAAATAACAAGGACATCCTCATATTTTTTCCAGGGGATCAACTTAATTCAAGGAAATCATATTATGTTTTGAAAATTATTTTACCACGAATAATGGAAATGAAAGAAGTCAAAATGAATAACAGGGATATTCAAATGGATACATTAAAATAAAACAGACCTGGCAACCTTATTTTTTTCATAATCTCAAAGTAAATATTACATAAAGATGCATGTTGGAGCATGCATCTAAGGATAAAAACCCATATTACTCGATTGTACAAAATATCATTGATAGGGATGAACACTTCATTTGAATTCCCGAAAAAAAAATTTGCGCATCACTTGAAACGGCTGCGAAAGCTGGTAAGAAAAAAACTGGAACATAAGAGAGTGGATCCGCACACAAAACGGTTCATACCATAATAACGTATTCTGCTCACGGAATGGGTTGCTCCGCGGCGTCACGGAATATCCGTGCTCAACAATAAAAGGAGGAACGGCAGCAAGCCGGGTTTACGTCGGTGCGCGGCCAAAGAAAATACGACCGCGCCGCCGTGCGTATGGATGAAGGAACGGAAGTTATCCGGCGCGACTTAATACATAAACATGGGTATTGGCGCGTTAGCAGAGAGAAAGCGACGGGACTGTGCATTGCACGAGAGATCTTCATCGGGGGCGCGCTAAATCCATGGGTGTCATCGGTGCAAGGACGAAACCCCGAAAACAGTCGGGCTGTCGCGTCGATGATGAAGGCCAGTCGAAAATCCAGCCTTTCCAAGTTCACGAGAGAATAAGCACCACATTGCTGAACCCAGTGATTGGCAGTTGTCAAAAAGTGAAGCAGCGGGTTAAAAAGAAAGACAGCAAAAAGAACGGTATCATTAAATTATTTCATTCCTATCCATCTCTTGGAGAAACTTACGAGTTTACTAGTGATAACCACCAACCAAAACTAAGCTGAACAAAAAAATAAACAAGAAGTATATAATATAATTTTTGTAGTACTTGGATAAAAATCATACTAGCATGTAGGTGATATCACACATTTGTCTACGTAAGTAATGCTTAACTGAGCGCCCACTTTTATCAAGCTTTACCCACCCCCACTCCTAATGTATTGTACTTGATGTATTATTTCGCAAAGATTCTCAACTGACTTGAGAAAATATTTATTTTTTTCGTTTAGCAGTTTCCCTAATTGATTACATGCAATTATCATACATTGGTGCACGGAGGATATAATTTTTGAAACGAATAATATACTCACACGAGACTTTCATTTTTATACCATTTTTCGTCAACAAATAAAATTAAAGTAATGTAAAATCGAGTTGCAATGCAAATTATCACGGATTCGGTCGAAAAAAACACGAGAAATTGCAAGAAAATATTATGATCATTGCTAGGATGAGATATGAAAAAAAAGAAAGAAAAATATAATATCCAGACGTTATAATCTACATGAATGCCTACATTTTCGTAACCTTTCCTCCCATTAAAAAAATCCTACACCATTTGCAAGGGAGCGTTTCGATTCCACCGCTTAAGTTTCAGTCACTGATGGCATAAAATAATGAAAAGCAAACTGGTTCAAGAAAAAAGGATTTTCCAACAAAAGATAGGGTCCATCTTCACGGAAGTTGTAGCATTGCGAAGACGACGGCTGCGAGTGCTTGAGGAGACGAACGACGTTCTCTCCTGACGATCCCTCGTCACCCCATTCCCAGAGAGAGCGAGAGAGGAGAACATCAAACGGCCACTTTGAGAGGAGGCGGCTTCTGGAGGCTCCCTCCGGGGCTGTCAGAAACAAGCCCCCCCAGAGGAGAAGTCAGATATGATGACATGGGGATTGAAGCGGGGAGAAACGCCGGAAGGGTATTAGCGCCACCCTCCGCAACCTTCGCGAATCCTCGCGGAAATGCGTTTCGAACAATTTTACGACGGCTGAGGCTGCTGAGTGACAACGCGCGATTCGACTGTTTCTTGCAGTGCGAGTTTGTAGACTGGGTAGGTACCAAGGAGGTTAGAATATACTGGAGGGGGCAAAACTGATTCCGAGCGTGGAGCGAAGTGTGGCAGGAATGAGGGTGCTTGGGTACCAAAAGCCACGCCTATTTTGACCAAAACATTGGCATTTCCATATACGTTAATGCTTACTATTTGGTGAGATTTTTGGCCATTACTCGTCAATACATCCAAATAAACTATGGAACGGGTAAACCGTACATCTTCTAAAATTACTTCATCATAGGCTTCGAGAAGTTAGGTCTCAAACACATTTTCCTGAGGAAAAAATATTAACAATAACCACGGTTAGGTTCTGCAACGCTCAGCTGAAAATAAAATTTTACGGGTGCAAACTAGTCATTTCCCTGCACTCATAGTGATATTTAATTTCATTATAGTCAACGGAAATCTAGCAATTACTGTGCAAAAGTATATTTTCAAGGATATCCTCACCAGTAAAGTGGCTATTAGGACATAGAGTTGGAAACACATTAATAGAAGTACCGCGTATGATAAGAAAAAACTCCGATGAAAATTACCAGCGAAATAAAAGTGATTATGGTAGCATTTTTCACTTAATTTATTGCATTTTCCAGAAAAAAACTTAGCCACCTCCAAATTCAGTCAGAGACTTAGTAAAAAAATGTCAAACTAAGATGGAGGAACTCTGACCACACTGCAAACTCAGAAACAGCCCCTCCAGTTATTCTGACCTCCTCGCTAGGTACGGACGTGGGATCTCGTTCTTCTTGGCGAGCACATCTCCTGTCCAGTCGGGGCGCTTCAACACACGTCTCACTCATTCATGTCATCCTACTCGCACTGATTTCCCTCCAGTACCATAGAGACGATTCAAGGATTAGCGCCTGCCGGGGTAAATATTTATTTAGGCAAGATTACAAAGTCTAGGAAGTATGCTGCACGGAGGAAAAGAAAGAATACACGCTGAATTAAAAACGGTGGAGCTGCGTTTGAGGTTGCGTAAATTTTCCGACTTGGAAATGATTCAGCTTCCGCATTGGTTGCAAGGTTGACGGCGCACAATCATTGTGTATGGGAGTTAGTTCACAACTTGCGAAGGCGAAGAAAGAGCTACCAGAGCAGAATGAAAGCCAACAATAACAAGTAATTTCAAGAATCAATAAGGTAATTTAGAGAAATGACTGAGTGCTAAATACAAACCTTAGTGCAAGTAGAGCAGTAAACCTGAATAGCAAATATTTAAAGTTATGAACAATAAAACTATGTGTTAAGACTTCTTTGAGATAATTTTGATTGGCCATGCGTTTTTGTTTACTTCCAAAGTAGGTTAAATACTTTGTTATTTATTGC
This sequence comes from Ischnura elegans, assembly GCF_921293095.1. NCBI lineage: Eukaryota > Metazoa > Arthropoda > Insecta > Odonata > Coenagrionidae > Ischnura > Ischnura elegans. The sequence goes on from NC_060246.1 coordinate 26,330,392, forward strand.
AGACGTTCAATTGTGCATATAACTCAAGCAAAATTCAGGAATATCTTAGTATCCATTTTTATGGTTTGTTACATTGCCTTTTTATCAACGGTTTTTCTCCTCTCAGCCTTTTTTCATATTTATAAAGTATTTTGGATCCAAAATACATCCAAGTATTTAACCTACTTTGGAAGTAAGAAAAAACGCATGGCCAATCAAAATTATCTCAGAGAAGTCTTAACACTTAGTTTTGTTGTTCATAGCATTAAATTAGAAGAAATAAGAAAGGAATAATCATTAGTGGGATAACGCACGCAAGAGGTCTCCTAAAAGTCTGTGATGGTGCTTGCCAACACGTTGGGAAAGCGACCTTTGAACACGAAAAATCACGCATTGCAGGCCTTGAATCCTACAAAGAGTCAAAAATCCTTCTCCTATCAAATAAACCTCTCCTCAACGCCTCACACGCCGCATCGTTGAAAATCGGAAGCAAAAAGAAAAAAAAAGCTGCGGCGAGGAATTTAGGAGTAAACGAGGCGAGGGGGTAAAAAAAAGAGCATATAAAATGAGAATAAACCCGAAACGTCTGCGGGAAGTCCTGGGGCTTCAGGCTGCGGAGGCTGTGGGTGCGGGAATCCACCGAATCCAGAAAAGGCGGTGCCGCTCCTTCGCATAAAAAATTGAAGAGCGGCGGCGGTTTTTTTTTTATTCCGGCGGCGAATATCTAAACTGGCGCCTGTTTGGAAGGAGAACAGAGGGAAGGCGCGTGAGTGGTCTCAGCGGGGAGGCTCGAGTTCAAATAGACGGCAAGAGAGAGAAAGAGGTGGGAGCTCGTTCAGGGGGGGTAAACGGGGGAGGGGAGGTTTAGGCTTCACCCCGCCGCGAAACATTGGTAAGCATCAAAAGAGACGGGAAGGAATATGAGTGGCGATGTAAAATACGTGGGATATTCATAACTCAGGCGATACTCTGGTAAATTACCTGAGGGATATCCAAAATTCATAAACACTCTCATGTTTATTTTAAAAAATGATGGCCCCTAACGATAATCGCTAACGATATATAAGCCTGAAGAGTCAACGGAAAATAAAGTATGTCCATATAAAATAATGAAAAGCCTTGTTAAGCACAAATAAATTTTAAATATTGCACGATATTACATGAAAAAAACCTAACGATGGCATGTAACGTTGAGTAAGTCTAGAGTCAACTGAAAAAACTTTTCCCCAATAAAATAATGATAAACCTCACTAAACAAATATTAGCTTTAAATTTGCACGGCATTATATGAAAAATAAAATAAATGACACGAAATTTACTATACAAATCAGTGTTGAGTACTAGTGCAGTACCAGATTTAGTGAAGTATTAGATTCAATAGCATTCCTAAGTCATTCTTGCGGAATGTCAAGGGTGGCTGAGATACGAAAAAGATAGGGAAACCCCGAAAAAAACGAGGTGAAATACGCCTATTGGACCAAACCCGTAAATGAAAAGGTGAGAGGTAAAGCAAAGGAGAGTACAAAAGTGATTTTTGTCAATGGGGTTATATCATTCCTTAATGATATTATTCACCTAAACAAATTTGAAAAAAAAATCCTTTTAAAAACAGTTTAAAATACACGGTAAAATTATTTTTGGAATCAAAGTGACTGCGCAGAAGTATTCAGCTGGGTTCTAAGCTACCCGAATGAATGAAGACTTTCATTATGGGTGTTGAAAAAGGTTCAACACACATACCTGCATACCCATTAATAAACACTTCTTTCCCTGGGTACTCATCCGCAACACGTCAGAAGATATGAGTGTGCATATGACGTGGAGGCAACCAGGGATAGAAACGCTTTGTGGGCCGGGATGGGTGGAGGCAGAGGGGAAATGCGGGGGTTTACAGTAGGAGAACCATTGCTCTTTCCAATTCTATTCACCCTCTAACCCGCAGTTCCCTTATAAAAAATAACAAACCGCGGAAAGATGCTCGAAAAATAAGCACTCACTCTTCGCGACTTTTCCGATATATTAGGCTGGTGGAAACAGGGAATCGCTAACGGGAGAAAGAGAGAGATAGAGAGAGAGGAAAACGAAATTATTTCATTCGTCGCTTGACGGAAAATACAAGTTTTACGGTAGACACGGGTCTGATTCGATTATTATTCGTTGAAAGGGAATCTCGTCGATTTGCCTCGAGCCCCATTCATCATGTCATTCAGTTTAGCAAGGGGGATTACTCCATCTCAGAAGTCTGTGGGAGGGATTGACGAGGAGCACAGATATTACAAGCACTGGGGATACACCGGATGAAACGTACATTGCTTTGGAAAACATGCGTACATTTGGATGGCTTATATTTGAAGCATTCGAAATTCACGTCATGGGAACACGAGAATTGATCTAATTTTCATGGAAGAGGAAATTAATCAATCCACTTTTATGAGAACTCGGTAATCACTTTTACCCATTGCTATTCATGCTTAAGTTTACTGAGGACAAATATTTTTCTATATTTTGTGGTATAAAATGGCAGATGTCGCTACTATTAAAAATATAACATGCATTTTATTTTAAGGCATACAATTATCATACATTGGGATAATTTACAATTAGAATAAAAATTTTACAATCTACAATAAAACATCAAATTGATCAACAACATATGGAACAGCTAGACATACGCCATTATTGAGTGGAAACCAACATCATCTTGTTTGCAATTAGGATTACCGCTCAAGCTTATATTAAGAATATTAATGACAATATAATTCGCTCATTAGTTTACATTATGTTCTTAAATGTACTAAGTACATACATTGCCATTTAAAAGTACTGAAAGTACTGCCTCTCAGTTATTGCGTAAAATATCCATTAATATTATAAATTTGAAGAACTATGTAGTTTTCACTCCGCACTACTTATTGCATTTTCATCACCGCGAGATTGCATGCGCAATCTTCACCAGTGCCCAGGAAGAATTAAAACTTTACACGCACCAAATTGGGGAGGAGGGACGATGATAAACCGTTTTTAATTGAAATGATGCTATTTTCTCGATTGAAAATTAAAAAAAAATAGTTGATCATTATAAAAAAATCATGATAATAAAATGATATCTAGTAATAAGTACCTCAAAATTTGAAAATAACTCATTCAACGGAAACAATAGACAAAACTACAAGGTTATTATATATCATAACCATTTTTTAATTAAGAGTTATAAATTGCAAAAAGCCCCTACATTCTATCTTGTTAAGTATTTTCAAAGCTACAAATGACTTTTATGCCCCAAGGCTTCAGTCAAATTAGAGCAAGTACTTCACTTCCCTAAATTATTTTCCAATACTCATGAATGGGTATGATATTAACAGAAAAGATAACGAATTCTACAGCCAATTAGTTACAAAATATCTGAAAACATTTTTTTACGATTTTAGAATTAATAGAAATGTATTTACGATGCGAAAAGATAAAAAAAAATAACTTGAAAAGAAGATATCTGACGTGGATACATCGGACGGCGAAGTATATCATTGCCATGGGAAGGTAAACAAACAAAAGCTTCTGTCGGAGAGAAAAAATAAAACACGATTGAAATTCATGGGTCCGTTCGAGAATCGAGATAGCAATGAAAAGAGGGAAATATTGCAACTGAATAAACTTCAAAAAACCTTCGAAGCCACGGATATCCTGATCTAAAAATAACGTGAAAATAGAATTGTAAGGATTCCTGGATATTATATTAACAAAGAGTCAACGTTAAGAAACGAATATATGTGGAAACATTAGTCTATTGTGGAATATGTGAAATTAGACTGGAATAGTTAAAAAGGGAAAAAATCTGACACTCTCGTCGATCGTAAGTTTACATAAAATATTTGATGAAGCACAGAGAATATCAATGTAAATAATTCCTTTCTGGATAATGTAATAATAACTTAATTCACGTAACGGAACTCTCAAGATTCACTTCAAATGACGTGGATATACCCACCTTTGGCTAAATATATATGAAATCACAAATTGAAAATAAGTTAAATGGATTGATCTAAACAAAATGAACCTGTTTTGATACCGATTTTAGCCCTTAAGGGTCTTGTGGCGTAAGTTATATAATTCAAATGAGCCGCATAAAGTTTTGATGCCATTTTTTTTGCAAAGCTCTTTTCATCTGATTGTTGATGATAAAATCATTCTCAAGAGTACTGAAAGGGAAGAGTCCTGGTAACGACACCTACACCACAATTCTGCCACGCGGCACGGCGTGTCATGTAAAATGCAATCCAAAGAGTCAAGAGCGTTAATAAGTTATTACTCTAGCCAAATTTTATTTATAAATGTAAAAAGAAGCTTATAAAAGTTAAATCTACCAAGTCATTCATTAAATGAAATTCAGACGATGGTCGAAGAACCATGGAGCATTTTTTTCTGAAGCGATAGCGGCTTTAAATTATTAAAAATTTCACCGATCGAAAAATATGTCTCATTAACCCATGTAAGAGCAATCCCAAGTTAAGTACCCTCACTTGGTTTGGTTACCTCTCCGTTCATCTCTTTATTAGGCTTGTGGCTTCTAGAATGAAATAGATTATACACGCATTAGATTAAGTAAGCTTTCTTACATTAGTAATTGACATCGGATAGCAACGAATCAAAAAATTTCGATGCAGTAAAATTCAGATTAATTAACGGTCACATGTTGAAAAATGAAGAGGAGATACTACCTTTATTTTCTTTGCATATCCATCTACACTCAATTTGAAGATGTTCTTTTGCATTCACGTTTCCACCAAGTCAAGGCATATAGCACGAAGAAAAAGACATATTCCATGTGTGTCATTAATGCAAGGATTATTAATGCACATGCAAACTCTCCACCTGCTTGACGCCTCAAAACAAGTCATTTAAGCATAATTTTCCTCCTCACTGGACTCAAGCTTAGGGGAAAAAATAATTTCGCAGCGATTGAATCGATATTTTTCTTTTCTCTAATGATTCTGTACCGAAGTAGCTCATTAATATCGCGAGCCAAAAAGGAATTTATTCTCGTTTGCCCCCGCCTAATGAAGTACGAAACGGCAGTCGATCAAAACCAAAGTATAAGGAGGACGTTAATAAGACCACTAATTAATGCCTCCAGAAAAGTCTTAAAGGATAAATTGGATGATTTCTCAAAAAATTAAAAACCAAAATAAACATTTGCGAGGAAGAGCGAGCGGCCACACTATGGCTGACGGCTATACGCATTAAGGAGTGAGGAGGAGAAGGAGAGAAATTGGTGGTAAAAGCAGAGAGAGATAGGGATGAAAGACGCAGGAAGAGTGGAGGGAAACCATAGAGCTGAGGAAAAAAGGGAGTGAGGCTAGAAGGAATGGGAAACAGGGTGGAGGATAGAGTTTAGGTTCGCAGGGAGAAATAAATGGGAGAAGGGAGATTGGTGTGGTGGGGGAAGAGGTTGAGAGTGTGGCCTGCTGGGAAGGGGAGGTGGGGTTGGGGAGGCGTCGCTAGGGAAGAGCCGTGACGTCAGAGAACAACCAGGCGAGAGGGAGGAGGAGGAGGAGATGGTGGAGCGTATATGGGGGAGGGAATCCGTTGGCAGCGGAAAAGAAACGGAAGAGGGAGGGAGAGTGGGATGGGATGATGGGGTGGAGGCATGGGGAGGTGGGATGGGGCGTCGAAGAGGAGGGTTTTTATAAGGGCATAGGGGGTGAGTTTATAAGGTAAAGTGGGTGGAGAGATGGGGGTGGCTAAGGAGCTTCGCTTACGAGACGTGTGTAAGGGTGGGAGGGAGGGTGGGGTACAGAGCGGTTGGCTGGTTTAATGAGAGGGCGAGGGGGTGAGGGAGAGGAGGACAAGGGGGTTGTTTCTAGGGGGCGGGGTTGGTTCGTTTTGTCAGGGGAGCTGGCTTTCCGGCGGAGCCCGGAGATTCGAGCGACTCCGGGGGTAGGATTTGAGGCGAGGGAAAAAATTAGAAGGCAGCTCTTCCGAACCAGCTATTCGGGGGTCGAGGGAAGACGATCATCGACACCGCTAATTTTTTTTATTAGACCCCCCTCGTCCCTCCCTCTGTATGCTTCCTTCTCTTGTTACACACTTCTCCAATCTCAATTGAGAGCATTATCACGACGACGTTTCCAAACTCGCAAAATTCATCCGAAATTTTTTACCACAATAGACGTTCACTCATCCCAAATTGTCTCGTCGCGGAAGTTGAGCGACATGAGAGCCAGTCTGCTTTTACGCCAATTGGAGCGAGAGTTATCAGCTATAAACGGGAAGGAGCAGAGGATACCGTTATACGGATGAACTGAATCTATATTCTTAGGCATCGGATACGATCTATACGGATGAATTAGGATGCTTACGGATGTTGATGCTGATACGGATGATTATTTTTAGGCATACTTTGATTGGGAGGCTCGTAATTCGAACGTAAGAAGACTTTACTGAAACAGGATTTGACTGAAGCGTTATGCTACATAAGTTTATACCAATTATAATTAAGTTAAAAATATCTGCTCTGCTACATTGCTAACAGCTTAAAGGCAATATGCAAAAATAGTTCAGAATGGCGCGCAAAGCAATTCAAACAGAAATGTGTACCTACTTCATTTCCCCTACAACTGAAGGAAAAAAATTGTATATACATCAGGAATAAAGTACCTATTATCCGGTTTAAAATAAACTTTTTTATCGGAAAATATTTTTAATTTTAAATCAACGTAGCCCTATGGCGGTTGTTCAAATGATCATAGGCATACTTAGATTGGGAAGCTCAAACTTTTCAATGGATGATGTAATATACTTTTCTATAATAAGTTCATGCTAGTGTAAGTAAATGTATATTATTGCTAATTTATCGGTACTACGATAAATGCAGCAATGGAATTCAGTTATTCTGGAAATGTATTACATTTACCAGACAAGAAAGACTAAAATCTATTAAAACGGAATTCCGTGAATATGTGAAGCAGAAATCACTTGATAATGGTGGAAAAAAGCAACGATAATCGTTAACATAAGCGACATGTAGAGATAGTTTCATTTTATATACTTTTTTAATCGAGGTGCTATAAAATATGGATAAAGTAATGGTCTACAAAAAATTAAAATTCTAATTCTTCTTCATAAGGTAAATCGAGGAAATCCATAATATATAGTGTGCTATGCAAAATATTAAAATATATTCTAAAATGCCCAATTTAAGATTTTTACCATATGGTCTGTTTGTCCAGTTGTAAAATTATGGCAAACAACATTTTTGGTATTCAAAATTATCGAGTATGAAGGTATAATATCGATGAGTTCAATCAATGCTTCCACTTACTTACTTATAATACCTGTATATTAAAATAAATTTGGTCGTCCAATGTTCTACCGGAAAGGATTTGTTGAATGCCACATATTTTGTAAATATGTACAATGAATAGAAATATGTATGATTGAATATGCTATGTGGTCTAGGTAAATGTTTCTGCTGGACCAATTCGTATCACAGAAGGATTCTAATGTTTGTTACCTTAATCGAAGTGAGCTAATAGGATACCAGAGGCTTCCAAGAAAACTGCATAAACATCTCTGAGGTTTACCTGAAAAAAGTAAAAGCAATGTGTTAGAATAAAGTAGACAATGATGAGGAATAATTTAATACCATCCTAAATTTGTAAGAATAATTTAAATTCGCTAAAAATGCTAATTAAACCTAAACAAAACAATATGAAGACAAAATGCATACAATGAGCAAATAAACGTTTAGTTAAAGTAAAAAGAAGTTCTTTTGATGCCAGTAATATTGTAGCCATTTCATTTCAATAAATATTTTGCAGCATAATAGCAACTTTGATAAATTACGTTTCCATTTAAATATACTGTTGCATACTTTAAATAGGTACTAATTTACCGCAAAAATCGTGCAGCTTGCACCATTGGACATTTAAAAATAAATAAAATTACACCAATAACCACGTATATCCTTACAAACATAGAGATATCTGACTCAACTCTCTGTTGATAGCCATTCGTGCATAAGATACAAATGCATATTTGAGTAAACAGTAGAAATGATATGATACGATGATGATGATCAAGTGATATATGTCATCTTAAAAAATAAATGAAATCTTAGGCAAAGGAATCCAATAAATTATTAAGAATGGTTTGCTTAAATTATGAAACTATCTTCCTTCTCTAAGTACACCACTTCCGTTTATACCATATCATAGTGGCCCTTATTAGAAGAATAGAAATAGCAGTTCTAGTTTTCAAAAAGTTAATTCTACGAGAATGCTAACTTGGTACTTCATTTAACTGTCAACTATAATCAAACATAATACAGGTGATTTTGAACTGAAATAGAATAATTGCAAGTCTTGCCTTGGGCATTAGAGTTGACTTGATAACACCTTTTGTTAATGTGCTAGTGTTTCATCTTGTGAAGTGAAAAACATTAAATGTTTATAAGGAGACTAGGGAGAGCATTTAATAAAGGTAATAATAGGAGAAAAAAAAACTTGACCTGAAGCAATATATGTACCTTCTTGTCATTGCCTTAGATAATGAATATAATTCAACCCAGTAAAATATACTACCCTCATAACTCAAAGGATATGCGGGTTGCAGTGTTGAAACAACTTTAGCCATAGGGGAGACAGTTTCATCAATATGCTTGTGACCGTATATTTACAAACCCTTTCACTCAATCGAAGGTAAAATGAGAATGGTTTGATGGGAGAAAATATTGTTTTAAAATGTAAGCATCAAATCTTTAACAATTTTCGAGAGCGTTATCTAAAAGGCTGGATCTCGGGAATGGCATGCATTGCACAATGCCTCCACCTTGAGCAGGCTAATATATAGAAAAGAGTAATAAAGTTTTAAGGAAAGGTCTCAGGATCTTCATATGCTAAATTTGCTTATGTGGAATATCTTTCACTGATAGTCTCAAAAGAGAACATTCGAGTAAAATGGTTGTTACAAAGAATTGCTTGTGATACACTTTTCCCAAATCATAATCTCTAAATCAGTTGGGTTGCATTATAATATGAACGATAGAAAATTTATTATTCAATGGACTCATCAACAAAAATTTCAGAAAGAGCAATTTATGTTTGATATAATCACCTCATTAGCTAAGGATTGATTTAAATAAAACTTTTCCTAATAATCCTCCAGTACATTTTTATGTATAACTTAACAAAATTTTGATCCATGAAAAAAGGGAAAAACAAAATTTCAATTCAGAAAACATAAAATCACAAGTTTTATTGTAAAAATTATGCCTGTATATCATATGAAAAATCTGAAATGCCTCTTCCATATCACATGAGATGTTCTTTATGATTTCATACTCCTAGATAGGCTCTTATTCATTGTGTTACAAACACATTTTAGTTTAGAAGAGATGATTACTATATCATAACTTTTTGCACATTACATAATTATATTTTTTTTAGGAATATTCAACCCCTACCATACGAATTCTATACCTCTCTCTCTATATGTCTCTATGAGTGAAAACTTTAACGTAATTAGGCTATTTCGTAGTATCGAATTAGTTAACAAAATAATTTTCCCTATAAAGATAAAGATTGAATATTTGAATTGCTGTAAGTTAGTAAAAATGTAGTGTTTGACGTTATAGGGACAGAATCATCGAAAAAATATACTAAAACTCTCAAAAGGTTCACAATAAATTTCAGTTCTACTTCTTATCCAGAAACTGTACAAATCAAAATATCTAATGCATGAGTATTTAGATGATTTTCATCAGCATTTTTTACTTTATTCTAGCAAAGTTAAAGTGGTTGTTTACGAATTCGAAAATACGAAATGTTTTTTCGTCGAACGAATGTACTCAATATTTTTGGTGTTAAGTAATCTGTCATTTCTAATCTTCACACCTGCTCCCCGGCTCAGTGGTAACCAGAGCACTTGAAGTGATGTATTAAGTTGAAACTAAAATGGAGCATGAAAGAGTATGCATACAGAGACCTCTGGTTCCTAACGAAGGATTGATGTGAAACTGAAGCCTGTTTCCACTCTTTTTTTGTGACATTTACGCCTGCGTAGCTACGAAAAATTTGAAATGCGTCTTTCAGGACATATGAGGCACTATTCATGAATTTATTCACCAAATCAGGCAATAATTCATTTTTTAACAATGATTGCTGAAATTACTATCATAGGGAATAGAAAAAATGTCAATCTCTTGAAAAGCAGAAGCATTATTTTTCAATACCATTCCTGAAATCTATAGTGCCAAAATTATTGTTTTTGAAAATATATTTATTTCATGTTTATACTTCGTGTTCAACCATGCAACAAGAAATATAGTCATGTTAAAAAAATTAAACGATTTGTGATGTCGTTGTAATCATTTGATGCATAGGCGATGTAAGAAACTAAAACTATAATAATTAATTTAGGCTTCTAGATAGTAAGCATAAAAAAATGACATCATAAATATAGATCCGAAGGCAAAAAAATGAACAAACAGAGAGAAATTAACTTTTCACTTTTTCGCTTTTAACATCAGTTACTAATAAGTTATCCATCCTAGGAATTGTAATTCGCCAAAATACTTTATTTGAATTATACATATAATTATTTTTGAGCAAATAGAATTCAATCAAAAAAGTACTTCTAATTTAATTAAAATGAAAAAACCGATAAAGTGAATTGGGTTCACACTAAATTTTGAATGTTATTTGAAATTACAGCAGGATCAATTAAAATTTATACAGCGAATGGTGCTTTTAAATTCAATTTTAGATTTTTCATATTCCGAAGGGACATGCATGCTAGTGGACTACTTAATTAATGTAATTCTGAAATTAAAATAAGTAATAAAATAGAATCAAAGAGATTGAAAAAGATCTCTTAAATTTTGCCAAAATATGTAGCTGCTCATAATTTTTCATGATAATTAAGCAAAACATTTTTCAAGATATTTCATGGTAAACATGATCTATTACAGCCAAAACTCGACCCTAACATTTTGAATGGTGGCAATATTTTTATTGGATAGATAATGATATTTCTTTGGTACTGTAAAAAAGTATTTTTCCCCTTTTCCGAGGTGTTTGGGGTCATGAATTACGTTTAACAGTTCTTCCACAAAAATCTACCAATTTTTATCCTCTCTTGATACAGTTAAGCACTTTGTTATAAATAATGGACAGATTTAATTTAATTCTTGTAAACGTATTTCATAACAGTTTTTGTCCACATCTCAAATAGCCTATCTTGGAGAAAAATATAAATATGTGATATTGCTAAAGCGAAAAAGCCCTATCGTTCATGTTTATTATAGTGGATCGGGTTGATTGAATGGTTGATTTCATTAATACGCTGTAACATTAATGAGATGTTTGCTTTAAAGTAAAGGGAAAGTATGAGATGGAAGCGATACTACCTATATTATATGGGATGGCACCTTATTTTTCGTATAATTAGTATAAAGATATAAGAGATTAGTTATTATTAGCAGATTTTAAATATCCAGACGACTATCTTATCAATTGGTAAGGTATCATTCATGTATTACGTTTAATATGAATAAGGTTTGCTTGAATAATGAATTCTCAATGCATCCTTAGTTTTTATAGGTTTCGTGCAAAATTCTTCCCCCTTCATCAAAATATGTTGCATTCAGAAAAAATCTAAATAAATGTTTGGAAAACATGGATGAACTAAGATGTACGTACTACATGTAATATTGTTCAACCCTCTTTTATAATACTGCAATTAATTAATCTAAATAAATATGTATTTATAACCGCACAGGTTATACTTTCCACGCGTTCAAACTAACACTGCTCATTTATGGACATGAAGTCACATCAATATCAATAGATCTTATTAAAAATATGTACTCAACGCAAAAAAAAAACAAGTAGACGGTTAAAAAGGCGTCCAAATCGAAAATTTTAGGTAAATAAAACTGGCCTAAGCAGAAGAAAGAAGCATTTAATGATACAAAAAAATCAAAAGACAATTATAGATGACGTCAAAACATATTAAGTTAAATTTAACATCCACCGACTAAAAATTATGTATTCTAAACAACAAAATAAGTAAGAAAGAATTAAAAATAATAAATTTTCTCTAAATTTAATTTTGAATGAATTGAAAGAATTGCAGAAAATCATGTGGTCACTTGGAAGGCCGGTATAAATATTTCTATAGGTTTATAAAGCATAGTTACACGAAAACTGTATTATAAACAGACCGGAAAAGGACTGATGCCTTTTCTGGTTGCTCTGTCATTTCTCACAATTTCTGTCCGCCATTTTTCCTTAAGGATGATTTATTTTTGGTGATATCAAACGTTAGCTTAATAAAAAATATAAAATATAGCATTTCGACAATTTTCCCAGGGTTTCAGGCGATTTTAGAGGGGTCAATGCTACGACTTTTTGTCGCATCTCGTCTCGTTCACCCCAATCATTTGTACGAGTCAGTCAGTCAGTGGTTGGAAGAGGGTTTAAGAATATAAAGACACAAGGGTGCGAATTGAGTACGGAAATCATGACTACGCACTCGGGTATTTCAATCGGTTGCTATATTAAAATTTTATATCAACAAAATATATTTGAATATGCTCGGACCAAACGCTCGTTTCTCACTATTATTGTCATATCAGAAATGAATCATAACAGCACCACAACGAACCCGCATAAAAATCAAAAAATACTATAAAAATAAGAAAATGTAAGTGTAGGATAAGCGTATCTCTACATAACAAACCTATACAAATATTTGCTCAAGCATTCCATACATTTTCCGATTTTCACGGCACGTTTCCTCAGTTAAGGGTCCTCTCAAATGTAGAGAAGTCAAATTATTGATGCGTGATACATTCATTGGTATTAAATAATTATGGTGAAAGTATGACTTGGAGGATTAATCGGTCTCACTAATTCATATTTAAAGTTTAAATTAAATACCTATGTTTTTGAACCAAACCGATAACACGACTATTGCCGAGTCAGAAGGGATTAATAAATTCCTTTACTTGTGCATATGGAATGAAAAAGGCCCTATTTTAGGAAAAAACTTATTCGAAGATTTTCAGAGGCCTTCTCTAAATTTTCCAGGTCACACGTTACAATTTCACTCGAGAAAGCGTTCGCGCCAGAGGCTATAAATGCAGTATGGCCTTAACACTTTCTGTATTGTCAAGGATGTGATCGCTGGACATATCGATCGATCCGGCTTTCGTTTTTACCGACCGATGTCTCACCTTCCTCTTCCGGAGGAATCGCAGGAAGAATGACATGGCGACTGGCTGCAGCTGTGGCATCGGGCTCGAACCCTGGACGCTGCAGGGGTCGTGCGGAGGCATCGCCCCCCCCGGACAACCTTTCCACCGCCCCCAACCACAACCGGCCGCCCCGAACCGCCCCCGGTTTATATTTACTTTACGCCCCGCGTGCGTGTATTTTTACACTCTTTCCCCTCCCCCCCCTCGCCCCACCCTCCCGATCCAAGCAGCTGCCACCTTTTCTCACTCTCCGACGCGCCAACTTATTACACGGATCCTCACACTATCTCTCTCAATGTGTCCGGAATTAAACACTCCTCACACGACGCGTAAAACGTCGGGCACACTCTTAACCGTGGCACAACACTTTTCCATGCATTAGAACGGAAACCCGTTCCTCCCTCCCTTCCCTCGGCTGTATCTTCGCTCCTTACCACAAAGAACACCTCACTCTCCAGGTTATCGCTATCAATTCCAAGAGGAAATTCACCACAGCATGAATATTCCACTGACACAAACCAGGGGGCAATGATGACGACACACTGCCAATGGCCACTTTTTTATATTTGGACCAGCATGCGTATTTATGAGGCTCCTCCCAATGACTTTTTCTAATAATTTTCACAAACGTTTCACCCATATAAAACACAATCCTTGACGATTACATCTGGATTTTCAAAATATGGTCGACCACTATTAATTCACTTGTATGCTTTCGCCACGGTTTGGGTCTTTGACGAGGGATGCAAAGTTTCCGTCCACCCTATATTGGTATCCCGCCGTTCCCTAGGCCAATCTCCGGGGGTTTGTCTCTCTCCCTCGCTATTGCCTCCACAAGGATGCAGGCACCCACGCGACACCCGATAATCACGCCCCCTCCCCCGCAGCTGCCGGAGCTGCTCCGACCCTCACCCCATCCCCTGCAACCCCTATTCCCACCGACAAGGTCACCTCGGCAGGAAAGGCGGTCGTCAACCCCTAGTCTTTGTGCTCCACTACTCGGGAAATATTTCTTGCGGAGAGAACGGCAGTCACCGTAGGGATGAACTCCCTTGACCCGATGCCTCCAAGTATTGCTTTTATTTCACTCTGGCATAGAGCTCGACCCACCAGCTATTAAATTATGTCAATTGGTCCGTTTGAGTTGGAATAACGATCCTTTTATAGGGAAGGGCAAGTTTAGAGGATGAATCAATTAAAATAAACACTTTTAAATCCAAAGTTAATGTTGTAGCGTTGCAGCAATGAGCACAGTTGTAGACAGAGTAACTGTGCAGAGATCTGTCACGTACCACTTGTGTCACAAAGTGCCTAGATGTAACTTATCCAAGAGTGTAATAAACACTTCAAAGCGTCCACTGAAGTGACTCGCTTCCACTCCGTCATTAAATGAGACCTTGGGACTCTTGGGGACAATGTCTGTCGCGGAGACGAACGGCTAGTTATGCACTCCGGACAGGAAATTGATTAGCACAAGCTTGTAAGTCACCGGGCGTCCGCCGCGCCCACGTGTCTATTTACCGCGGTCCGACCGCCCGCGGTCGCCGCAGCTTTCCGGACCTCTGTCTCTCACACGCCCGCGCCTAAAAGTCAGCGCGCACGTCCTTGACGGTCAGTGGGCCCTGCGCACGAAAACAAACTTCCTCGCACGTGGGAGAAGCAAAGAGCGTGTTCTCAACACGATCCGGAAAACATGGGACGAATGGAGGGAAAATTATATTAAGCGAATCACAATTTGAAAGGCATAGGGAAATTGACTGAAAAAAGGCAAGCACACGATTGAAAGTAGCTTCGGATCCGGAGACTTTACGCGGGCACTCTTGTGTTTTATTGCTTCCTCGCTGGACTTGGATGAGGAATTCGGTCGAATATGGCGGTATCACGGAATCTTCGGCGCCAGCACCGAAAGATATATACACCCGTGGAATACCTCTCGCCGGGTTCCCTCCTCGTACTCCTCTTTCGAAGAATCCAGTGAGGCTGAAAAAACGTGACGCGATGCGACTGATTACGGGAAAAGAGACTTTTGAGCCCAGACACAGACGTTGGAATAAAACAGTGACCTAGTAGTGAGACTTTTTTCTTCGTTCCGCGCACAAGAAAGATGTGGTTGGCGTCAATTCTCACTCCGACCGCGTGAGTCCGACGTGTGGCATCGATTTTTTCACTTCTTGCCGACAACTCGGCTCGCGCATACGTGCTTCCTCGCTCTTAGCGTTCCTCCTCCGGGCTGCACCGTGCAACGATGACGCAGGTCCGTCGCCCCGAACTTATCGTCCCTTTCTCCCGACGACCGCTCACTGACTGCAACGCCGTGACCTCCACCGTGGGGGATCTTCCGTGCACTCTGCCATCGCCACACCCACCTCCGATGTGCGGAGCGCCAGGGCTCGCCTCGGGAAGAGCTCCGTCTTGGGCGCGGGAGAAAATACTGCCTCTGCCCGCGAAGGCTCAAGGGGAATGCTCGTGCTGCCAACCGCTTGCTTCTCTGTCGCCCGCCCCTCACATTCCTCGCTCTCCTTCACTCTCTTTCGGAGAGAGAGAGAGAGAGAGAAGAGCAATAAGGGCGGACGGATCAAGAGTCCCCTTCCAATCTCCAATCGGCACGTGACTTGGATCCGTCGATGTTGATGCCTACGAATTTAAAAGGGAAGTGGGTGACGACCTCCAATAGTGAGTGACAAATGCGAATGGCAGGAGGTGCAACTACCAGCTCTTGCAATCAAATATTTTATCTCCTTCGAGGGTTGCGCTGGCAAGAATGTCTACAAGAGTAGGTCTGCATGACAGCCTATCGCCCAGTGCGTCGCGAGTTTGTCGTTGCGGATGCACGTGAAGAAAAAAGGATTTCAAAGAAATCGAATGCCCTTCACTAAGGATAAAGGTTCGTCAGTACTTCTTTCTCCCAGTTTCAATATTCCTCGATAGGATGCGATTCACCGATGACACCCAGTGACGCACTCGTGTAGAGCGTAGGAGAAGCGGTCGAGCCGCCACCAACTGCGTCACAGACGACTCGTCGAGAAACTGGCTCTCTCAAGTCATAAGCAGAGACTTGAGTGACAGTCAAGTGGGCAGAATCCACGATAGAGGAAGGATGAGATTAGCACAGCTGATAGCAGGAGTAATATCTCTTCAGGAAAAATATATCTTATCCCCCAATGGTGATGCGTAATACAAGACGCTGTGATACTATAGGTGATTCTTGGATATCCAGTAGGAACGGCAATTCTATTTGAAGAAAAGGAAGAATGTTTACTTGTGTATGAGAATGTTTACAGGAAAGGAAAACAATTTCACCAGCACACTATCCCCATAAGAGGTGACGACGTCTGCTTGTCCTTGCAGAAAGGATCTGGAGAATAGTATCCAAAAGTTGGTGAGTATTATTCAAAGTTAGTGAGGATGTATACAGACGAAGAAGCGAGTTCTTCAGCGCTGAGACGCGGCCATCGTGGGCCGTAGGTGACCTCTCCACTGCATCGTTGGGTCGCGTGCGGGCTGACAGTGGATAGGGAAGGAAAAGACGCGACGGGCAGGACGAACGAAGAAGAAGACAGCGGAAACGAATTCCGAGGCGGAGTGGAGGGGCGGGGGAGAGTTAGTATTATATCTATTCACGAGACGAGAGAGAGCGCCTCCGTCTCATCCCATTCCACCGCCCCTTAGGATCGCCACGCCACCCCCCTCTCCTCTTCCTCGCCTCTACAGCTGCTCCCCCCTTCCACGGGCCCGCGACAGCGGCCAGCCGCGCCTCCGCAGCCTCCGGACCACCGGCCGCTCCTCCGCGGCATCCGACAGCGGCGCCGACACGATCACCGGCATCGAGAAGACATGAAAGGAGGCCTCTCAGCTGGATGCCAGCGTCTCACGGCTGGTGGGAGCGTCCCTCACACGCCATCACATGCACGGGCCGTTTGCACACCGATCCAGCGAAACGATTGTCGCCGCTTTAATGACGGCAAGCCTTCTAACGGTGGTGAAACTCAATGCAGACTAGTGGCGAAGTTCTGTTCCGAAGGAATTCCCTGTCTCAGAAGCGTTGCCAATGGGGTTGGAGCTAGATATCGAGGTCACTTGCGCCGGGCACTGGTCCACAACAATTAGCTTCTAGCGCCACCGATGAGTGGGCGAGTTGAATGACGAAATCCCGATTCACACTCGAGCATGCATTCACAGTGAGAGGGATATCAACACCCAGAAACGTCGGCGAAAGGGGTTAAAAGACAAGGTTTTTTTTCGGGATTGGCCCCCTACTCTTTGAGATGCAGCTTAAGCGGCAGGCCGTACCAACCCTTCTTCGATCCCCGGGCGCGCTGCCTCAAACCATCTCAAGACGAACCACGAGTGCATTGAAGGGATGCGGAACGCACGCTGTGCAAGGTTAAGACGCACGATTACGCGTATCGCGTAACATAAACACGGGGAGAGAGAGAGAAAGAGGCACGGGATGTGTCCACTTAATTCACCGACTATGCGCCGCCTCCCTCGCCGAGAGACCAAACCGATGCATGGAGGAGAGGCGAGGCCACGCTGACGGAGGGAGGGCGGGATTAGGGGGAGGGGGGCGCATGCAGAGGGCGTGGGGAGTGGTGGGGGGAGGGAGGGGAGGGCGAAGCGAGGAGAGAGAGCTTCCGATCCGACCGTCAGAGGCGCGACGATCGGCATTCCTCTCTCTCTCTCCCACCCCCCTCCCCCCCACAAACCTCCATCCCACCCATCTCTTCCCAACCATTCCCTCGCACGCAAGCAACCATTTCCGTACACCATCGTTCAGAACCCGATCCTCCAAACACCGCTATATGTACTACTACCGCTCGCTTCAAAACAATCGTATCCCTTCACCAGTGACACTCGTGAAAGTTGAAGGACCTCCCAGCACGAGATGCTCCATCGTTTTCCACAATGTGCGGCTCGCACGCTGTAAATTCTTCCCGTGCACGCTGTGGGCGCTCATGTTTACATCCTCCAGAGTTTTCAACCTGCATGTTTACTTGCGATTGAATCAATCATTAAAAACTCTTTTACGATCCGCTATTCAAAGGAAAAAAGAACGCATCTCAAGAACTTTAAAACGAAAAAAGGATTTAAAAAATAGTGATCTCATGTCAAACTTAGCAATGAGATAATTAATCCGAGAGATGCATGATGCGATAGTGTCAAAAATTAGCAGATAAAGTCGTAAGGTGTTGAGATATCATCAGTTCATTGGAGACAGAATGGCAGAGATAAATAAATTGTAGGCATAAGATAAAATGCCTGCGTATGAGTCATCGGCCATGAGTCAAAAAAAAGATAGTCTTACATTGAAAACATCGCCTTACCTAAAAGATTTGAAGAGTTCACCTTATTATAATTACACGCTTATATCGGGCATTGGATAGCCACATCACGCTAAACATCGCGGAGAAAATAAATAATTCTGAGAGGTTGAGATTCAGTCAATACGATGCATATAAAGTGTAAGCCGTTGAAATATTACCTTTTCATAGAGGACAGAAGGAAAATATGTGATTATTTTGCTGTTCTTGGTGGGTCATGTGTAAAAGAAAAATGTACAAAAAGAAAAAAAAATGGTGGACAGAAAACTAATAAAATGTCATTGTATCAGTAATCATTGATTCAAGTTGCAGGCATTATAACAAAACAATTTATTTTATTTGGTCTTGCTCGGAAATAACTTTTCCCTTCGATCAAGCATTAGTGATTTGAATGGGAAATGAACTTAAGTAACAGTAAATAAATCATTTAAAGAATGAAAAATGCATGCCTTATTATCAACACACATAAACAGTAGAGGCCTATACTGCCACTCATTAATATAAAAGGTGTTCTGCAGAAATCATTCTGTATTTACGTCCGCGGAATGAATGTGTGGTAGGATTAGCGGGCATTTGTTCTTGCCCGAAGTGCCAATCTCTGACGCGATCACATTTCTTGCCCGTATCTAGTTCACACTGCACCGCATAGATTGTGAAGTCTATGATACGATGCTAATTAGACATCGCATTACTTTGGATCCTTACGGTTAAGAGGATAATGAATGGGATTTCAAGGTTACAACACGGTTGATTCATTTCCCCACGTGGAAATTTGTTTCACTCTCACGGAAAAAAGCGCGACCGGCTTGAGTAATGAAAGGGGAGTTAAAAATTACCCACGAGCTTTATATTGAAAATGCTGTTATAAGCAATCAACAAAATGTTTACGTGAGTGATAAATATCATCGTCATATTGAAAATTTGGGTAGCTATTCCTTATAACAAAGCTCAGTTCACAATAATATTACTAAAATTCTCAATCATCAATGGACCAATGGCAAAAGGATCTAAAAATGCGAGAGATGGAAGTTCAAAAACCATTTTGACGCAAGAATATAATAAAAATGACTTGAGAATATGATGAAAGGATAGAGTATCCATTCATATTGGTGGCTTTTTGCGGTAGGGATTTTGAATGAAGGTTTTACCTTAAGTTTTCATCATCCCATTGGATTAGCTTAATTTTTATTTTAGGCTCACGGTAATACTACATAATAATCAATACCACATATCCACTGACACCGAAAGGTAGTAAAGGTTGTGAATAAATATACTTGCTATTTCACTAAACCTATTACCGTAAATTTGCCCCTATTCACAGGATGACATGTAGTTTCAATAAAATTACGCGTCCTTACCTTTCAATATGAGTGAAAAGGAAGAAAAATGGTATCAACCGGATACCTCAAAGTTGCCTCAAGAGAATCCTTAAACGACTCTTTCCTCAGCTCGTTTCAATGTAATGTTAGCATCTTCCACCCACGTACAACCAGGAAATGGACGCCCGAAGCAAAGTGTGATAGTCTCAGTAAACGAATAAACGCGGGAGAATAGTAAATAGCTACAGGAGGGAATATTGCACCCCAGGCCTTTGTCCATTAAACAATAGTAACAAAACCGTAGCAGGAAAACGAGTCAAGAGATTTATCTCGCGTTTATGAGCGGCAATTCATCTTTCCATTAATTCCTTAACAAAAACATATTCCATCAGTCTTTAGAGTAAAAAAATTCAATGGCGATTTCGCTTCCTGAATCACATTTATTTAAAAATAGCCCTTTTTCGTGATAGATGTTATAAAATTTTACTTTATATAAGTTAAATTATTTTTACGCATAGTTACAACGGACCCTTCTGGACGGCATAATAACTTTAAATTTAGTCTCAGATGTGATTAAACGCAATCTGAGAAAACTCGTTGATAATTGATCGTTACAAAAGTGACAGATATTAACAAAATTTGCGAACATTGATGGCATTAAGGAAGGTAAATTTAGAGAAATAAGGATCCTTTAACGCAACGATGGGAATATTATTTTTTGTGTTTAACCTTAAAGACGCCAGAAATTACACTATAGTTTGAAAATTTTGACAAGGAATTAAATGGGGAATTTTATTATTGAGGACTTTAATGGGTACATTCCCCAAACAGGTCTTAAGGAAAAAAAACTATTCAATTACCCAGATACATGCTCATAAAAAAATCAAGCGTTCATGCTCCCATTTTCGTAATGTTTCATGATGTTTTCCAAAATTAAATAACGAATGCGACGTCATTTATGATATGTAGCGCAAGAAGAAGGGGCGAGAGTCACAATTTTGTTTGCCTTATAGGGAAAGAGTTTCCATGTAGTCATACTTTAATGGGCTTATTACGCAAGGAAAAATAGGCAGCGCTGTTCACATATATACCAATTAATCATGGAATGATTTGAGGGTAATGTTTCCAAAATCCTGAGAGAGTGCCGAATCTTTAAACATTATAATATACGTGGAAGTAGCGTAACGAGTCGCTCCAAAGAGTCTCCGGGGAAACACAAAGAGGAAACCTCTAAGAGTGCCCAGATCGCACAAACTACTTCTATTAAGCTGGAGCCTAACATCATTAATACTTGAGGGGCAAATTTCCAGGGCTCTCCGCCCCGGCAACCTGCCACATTGTTTATAGAAGGTGTACCAGAAATGGGGAGAAGAAGGAGAAGTTTCAGCGTTTGCCTTGTGTGGAGAATTTATCACTAAGATGGCTCAGGAAAGGGAGAAAGAGCACACAAAAGGGAAGGCTTCGGAGAGCATGAGAGGGAGGATAAAGGGAAATAGGGACAAGAGGATGGTGAGGACAAAGCAAAACGTGGAAAAATGAACGGCGGGAAGTCTGGGGAACTCAAAGGAACCTTGGAAAACATTTTTAAGAGCACAGCGAAGGAAGAAAAATATGAGAAAGAAGAGACATGTGCGCTTAAGGACGTATCAATTAATTTCTGCACTAACTGAAGAAATTCATTTTAAAATGATGATTCCCCATTAAAATAAAGCAAATAGAACTGAAATAACTATGATTGCATTGAAATTTTCTCTCCAAAGACACTAAGGAAACAGTGAATACATGGATTGCATTCCGCATGCCCAATAGATTTGACACCAACTTCAGTTAGCTACGTAAAATAATATTTTATGAGCAAATCTATGACTAATATATCGCAGAGAAGAAAAATTCATCGATATGTGAGCCTTTTGATGCTCCAGTCAAATTTTTAAATTGGAATAATTACAAAATAACTACATCACCAGCTGAAGGATATGCATTCATAGAGTAACATGCAATCTAAGGCGAACGTCGAGCACCAAGAACTTAACTCATGACGAGCAATATGAGATTATCCACAAGGTTGCTGCCTCCCTCGCAAGGCTGATGAGGGCGGGTTTAAGGAGGGAAGGATATCCGATACGCTAAGCGAGGCAGTTGCACGTGCGCTTGAGCAATTGACCATCTTCATTCCGAGTGATTTGCGCTCACAATTGCAGGTAATTCACGGGGTAATTGAGGCCTCATCCGTTGCCCTCACATTTGAATGTGGTTTTATGTAGATATATCTATGTATGTAAATGGTATAAAAGGTATGTGTTTCGCATGTAATAATGAATGGGGTATTTCCTTTCCCACCACCATGTAAGGCGTCAAGAGAATTAAGAACAAAAGGTAATAAAGAAGGTTGGAAATTTTTCTACATGTGCTTAGATTTAGTATAAATATAATTATCGAAATACTCATTTATTTCATTTTAGAATTCAGAGAAAGTTTTCCATTTTTTTCCTTGTTTGTTTGAAAGATATTATATACACGAATCTATATTGTTAAATAACGTAATAAAGTGTAGTATCTTAAGTGACATACGATTAAATAATTCCGAATTTTCTCCCATTAAATACAAAATTACTTAAGCAATTAGCTGAAATATCGAAATGTTATAGGTAACTGAGTCTGAGTATAATAAAGTCATGAGCCAGGGAAAAATAAAAATTCTAATTTGATAACATAAACCTTATGAGATACGATGTCTCGGATACAATTGGAATTAGAGCTGTAAAATTAAGACTTTTTGAACCTATTCACTGTTTTCGATGGGATATTTCTCTACTAGAAGCTATGGTGCCGTTTGAACGTATCATGCTTCAGTGCGAAGTTAAAAACAGATTCTTGTAAAACAATAGGCAACTTAAGAAAAAAAATCTTCCTCTATTAAAAGTCTGCATTTTCCATTTGAAAAGTCACACACAAATAAAAGTCAAGTTAAAGTAATGCGAATAATGGCAAGGCTATATGTAATAAAAAAATCATTTGAAATGTTTGTATTGAATTGAGTAGGCTTTTATAGCCAAGTGATAAGAAGACGCACTACTTCCGCTCGACTGACCGATTTTCGATATTTTCATCTGGCTAAAAATTTTCCTTAATGATTGGATAATTTTAGCATACTTAAGCTATAAAATTTAATATTTCAGGATCTGCAGGGTAGGTTATTATTTTTTCAACATTCGCCGGTTTCTATAAATTGAAAACTATACCTCCGTATTTTCACACATTGAAATATTTGAGACAAAGCCACACGTTCAGAAATGTCTACTCTCCTACACGTAATATTACAAAAATATCTTCTAAACAAATGATACGCCGCAAAAAAAAATCTGCTAGATGTCATGCGCTCTCTACACGCATCTACGTAATTTGGGATATTAAAATTGCGTACATTTGATGGTACCTGCCTTACGCCAATTAGTTGCCTGTACACAGCTAGTAAGCAGTACCACCACTATGTATGGCTAGATTATGGCTAATGATGATCTTAAGTCTGAACCGAGTGCTGATTCCGCCATTTCATTGATTGAGCACAGTTTGAGGGAGTTTAATTACTCTCACTATTCCATCGAAAGTTCCCGACGAAAAACTAACGGCCTACCCAATAAGCTCCCCATCTCGTCTATCAGGGCTCGAGGATGGGTCCCCAGAGGAAGATATCCAGATAACCGACGCATCAGGCCCCGAGAACCATGGAACCCTCAACCCCAAACTACTCCTCGGACACATTAACGGCTACCGACCTTTAAACAAGAGGTGTCTTTAAGCTCGAGCGGATCCGCGCTCATCCCCCTACGCAGAAACGGGAGGAGCACTGCGTCGTAAAGAACGTTACGGCTTCCAAACACCGGCCGACAATGTGACTGAACTGCGCGTGGAGAAGACCGAGAAAAAAAATACATCGCGAAAGGCAAAAGGAACAAAAGAAGAGGGAGAAAAAAACAGGAGGAGGCCGAATTGGAAAAAAAAGTTGCCCGATTAATCTTGATTACGTGGCAAGGTTGGTGTTGGGGGTGGAGGAAAGGTATTCTAGGGTGGAAATATAAGAGGGAGGATGGGATGAGAATGGGGATGATTGGGACAAGGAATGGGATTCTGAGGAACGCGGCCGAATGCGCGCGGGTCTTGGTCGGTGGAAGTGGGAAAGAGGTTGGTTTGGAAGGGAGAGGAGATGGAGGAAGCAGCCGAAGAAGATGCGAGAGCGGCGGGAGATTAAAGGGGATGACGTCGTTCGAAGAGCGCGCGGGAGATGGATCGTCCTCGCGATCGAAGTGGTGCAATGCGAACTGTACCGGAGCAATGGAAGTAATGTGGCCGCATCATAGAATGGCATCGAGAGCAGGAACGAATGCTTTCAATATCTACGTGGAATGCAGCTCACTATGCATAAATACTGTGTTCTAATTCTACCCTCCTGCTGTCATCTAATTGCTATGTTTGATTCAGTGTTCGATGTTATACTTGATTATCATAAATATATTATTTCATTGAAAGTATTAAATCAATCTATATCCTGAGACGTAAAAATGTATTCTGGTAACTTTCCTTCACTTTTTGGACCTCAGAGTGCAACAAAAATTCAGCAGTGTATAAGCACTTTCAGTATCGAAGGAGGAAGAGTTGATAAACTCTGCTTACTTCAACTGACAGGAGAAGTAGGAGAGGTCTTAAACCTGTATACTTAAGCCCGGCAGGGTTGGCTAATGAAGAATGAAAAAAATATCCGAATATTTCAAAAACTATTGCACCACCTCTTATTATAGTGAAAACAAGCCTACATGCCTCGATCAATGTCAAATTTAAAAAATGGAACGCGCGTAATCTCCTTGCTTCAACAAATGAAAATGGAAATCCACACATAGGCTCCTTTACTTGAAGCTAAACAAACTAATATACATAGTGCTTACTAGAAACTCCTTGAAACTACAATAAAAGCTTATGCTGAACAAATATGACCCATTCCTGATTTTCAGATCCTCAAATTGTTACCAGCGAATTTAAAGAAGCCAAGTTTTTGTGCACCGTCCAAAAACAGGTAGGTGATAGAAACGTATTTAACTGTAGTTGTAGTGACATAAATTGTGAGGATTCATTTAAATATAAGAAGGTTTATTATTCACATAAAAATCAATATTACGAAAACGAGGAAAGCGAGAGAAAGATTGTGGGGATTGGCTCAGAGAGAGAGGGGCGAAGATGGTGGCGAGAGGAGATGAGTTGGAGGGGAGGGGAAGGAGACAATGAAAAAGGGGAAAAGGATTGGAAGGGGGCACGGTGATGATGATGGCGGCGAAGAGAGGAGGGAGAAGAAGGGTCGGATGAGGGCTCCTCCTTGCATTTTATTATTCCCTCCCCACCTCCCGACAACCCTTTCCTTCCCACCCCTTTTCCTCATTCACCTCCCTCCGCCTCTCCGCTCGCGGCAAAAATGATGATCGATTGTGCCCCGCTGTTTTTCATTTCTGCCGCGCGCCATTCCAGATGCCTCCTCTCCCCGGCATCGTCCTCCTGCGAGGAATTGATAGCGCGCGCCCGATGTGCCGAGGCAGCCAGCGAGCGGGCGGCCAGGAACGCCGCCGCGCCGTGAGTGGAAAAAAGGGATGATGTTTGTTGTGTGCGCGGCCCCCAGGGAGAGCGAGAGAGATCCCCCGCATTGAATGGCCGAGGAAGGGAAACTTCGGGGAGCGCGCGCGGCGGCACTGAGGAAGTTTTGGGAAGAAAAGCGAAGGTGGGTGCTGAACAGAGAGAGGGAAGGAGGTAAGCCGATGGGAATTGCTTATGAGCAGCCTCCTACTTCACTCCTTTAGCCACTGCTCTCGGAGCAAAAATATCGAGTGTGTGATGTCCATTCTACGGTCTTCCAATACGGGGTGGGCGGAGGGCGAAAGTTTAGCCACGGCGTAAAAGCAGAGAATAAAAATGGGGCGCTGTGAAGAAATTCCCCTTGTAGCTCACGATATCCGTCTTGGCCACGAATAGCAATGAGATGAAGAGAAATTCTTTAAAAACCGGGGAAATTGTAGGTATCTCGAAATAGGGATACTTACATGAGAATTTCGGAGATAATTCGTGGCACCCTTGGTTCGTTAGATGAGAAAAAAATGGCTCAGTGGTTCCTGACGATTCCTTAAGTGAGTAGGAGCGGTTATAATGTGAAATTAATGCAAAGGAAATTCAATTAATCAGTCATCCTTATTTGCAACGTCAAAGAAAGTGTTTGAGTTATCCTAATTTCTTGTCGCCATGAAGACATTTTTAAAATAAGAACTTCCCCTTAGCACCAGCTTCAAGAAAATTTTATGCTGCAAAGATAACAAATAGATGCGAGACACATTATTAAATGTGTTCTTCCCTATAAGCTTCCTATTTACCCTTGATATCGAAGCAAGCTTGTAATTTTAAAGTTTATATTATGTACAATAAAGAAACATGAGCCTGCTAACAGGAATGTACAATCTATTCTCAAATTTAATGAAAAAGATGTAATTACCGAATTGGAAAGCAGAATGCATGCTTCAGAAGAAGTTTATATAGGAATAACACTTATTACCTATTTGAGACAGTTGCCAGGAAAATAAATGGTAGCAAGCGTTACTATAAACAATAATCTCTAACAAGGGTCAATAATGCTTCATTTGATCGAGCTTAAAGTTCGAGAACGGCTCCGAAAACCTTTGCTGCGGTCGCCAGCGGCAACGAACATCCATCAGAGTAGATTAGATTGGAGCGAATCGGATGAGTCGAAGAGATGAGATTGCGGAGTGGTAAGCAACCGAAAATTCAAAAGTTGCTCTATGGTATTTTAATTAAAATAGGAGTTAAAAATAAAGATAGATATTAGAAGCGCAAGAATTTTAGCGTATGCTAAAAGTATAATCACGATGATGTAACAAGCGAAACCGGTAGTACTTGACAGAAGCAATACTTAGGAAGGAAGAAAAAGTTACTTTGATTTTTACAATCAAGCAAACGTTGGAAATCTTTAATGTGATTACGCGATGGCAGGCCAAATGTCTCAAATTAAATACATACCTGACAAAAGGCGCAATAGCAAATTATGATGGTTCGTTTTAAGTAGATTTCATGTTCCTAATACGCGATACGTTTGTCCAAAGAATTAATGCATCATCGATTAATTAACGACTCATGTGTTTTTTTGATAGTATAGAAGCCTTAAAAGAGAATTAGATACACGACCACTTCATCTGTGTGTTTCGTGAAAAAATAAAATGGAATCTCTCTAATTTAGAAGCGAAGCCCTATCCGAAAGGTTATCGGGACGAAATGAGATTTTTTCCCCCTTCCCGAATGATAAAATTGGAATGATACGTGGTAAAGGTGGAGGCAAAGGATTTTAAGTGGAGGAAAAGCAGTGGAGAAATATGAGGAAAAAGGCTGAGAAGAGAAGATGGTGAAGAGAGACGACTGGAAAAGGGAACATGGCCTTTAAAAGTCCCAATCGCTCACTAACTAGTGAGAGAGCAAGGGACACGATAATGGCAAATGTCAAAACAGGCGTTCGATTGATACCGGGAATGGAAAAGCTATTACCGGGAAGCCCTCTGATTTAAGGGAAAGGACTATGCCGCAAAGCGCTGTGAGCTTCTAGACTCGACAAACAGGGTGGAATAGTGACAATTTGGGAATAAAAATGTTGCCACCATTTAAATATTAATGATCCAATTAATTACAATTGTAAAACTTTGATTGTTCCACCTGGTTTGTATCTACTGAATTTTTGAAGACAAGGAATCGCTCAGCATTCAATCGAGTGCCTCGAAGCTGAATTATATATGAGAATAAAATGAAAATGCTCACCATTTCCGCTAAGCGGATACTGTTTCAATAACTAAAGCGATCAAATAGCAGTGAAATTTTTTCAACCTTGATGATTCCTGACACCTATGCGGTACATTAAACGTTGGCACAATTTTACCTGGATATGCCTTGAAAAAAAATGAATGACCAACGGCAATGATATTGCATAAGAAGAAAAATGATAGCTCGAAAGTAAGAGAACAATGAACAAGGAATTTACTGAATAAATTTCTGCTAAGAAGGACTCTTGCATATGTATTACAAAAAAACTTTAATAACAAGGCTGGAAAATATTCCTGGCGGTACGATCAAATTGATCGACCCTGTTGAACAATATATAAAGAAGAGTACGAAAGAAGTCTTCAGAAACCTTGAGAATAAAACAGAACAAATTAATCGCCTACATGAAGGGACACGATGATCTGACGAAAACAATCTTTGATGGACAAGAAGGAATTAAAAGCGATAAAAGAAGACCTCAGAGAGAACAGTGAAAAAGGATGTAGAACATAAAAAGCTATAGTTCCAAAAAATTAGGTTATGAGGTGATTGATAGGACAACTGCGTTGAATAATCATTCGGAATGGTGACTGATATTGATGAAGAAAAAAACACGGCCATGTTTCAATTTCAAGAGATGGTGCAACACATTGGGAACCTTATAGACCTGATTGCTCCCTCGTAATTTTTGGATCACTCGAACGAAAACGAGCCTTTAAAAAATCTGGGCTGCACGTGACCGAAACAATGGCGTTGAGTGATTATAAATATCCTCGACGAAAAATGTTCAACACATGGTGTCTGGAGCGTGGGAAATTAAGCGACGAGGGGTAAATGAGCGGAGGAGGAGACGGTGGGAATGGCATTTGGTGGGGCCTGCATGGGAAAAGCGACCCGAAAGGATAGGGGAGGCTGCACCACGGTTGCGCTGGTCGGGTTGCGAATCCTCGCCGGTTCGAAGAACTTGCGACTAGTAGAGCAAGGAGGACGAGGTCGTATTGTTGGGAATGGGGTTGACGGGTGCATGAGGGAGGTTGAGAGAGTGTGTAGGAGGAGACATTACTCCCAGGGAGAGAGTGCCGGGGGAGGTTGGTAGGTACAATGGAAAGCGGAGAGGTATATACATGAAAGCAAAGAAGGCGGGTGGATCTCGGTGGAAATGATAGGGAAGGTGGAGCAGCGAGGGTGGATGCTTTAAATGGGCAGATGGGAAAGGGTTGGGTGAGAGGAAATCAGTGCAGGGAAAGGGGTGTTAAAAGAAGGAACCGGTTAGGATGTGGGGTGGAAGGTGCCGGGGTGGAGGGAAGAAGAATTTATCTTTATTTTAAAGGTGCGGTTGGGATATCGGGTTGCTTGGAGAGAAGCGCTTAGGTGAGCAGGTCTACCTGATGAAGGGAGGAGAGGTAGGGGACGGAAGAAAAAAACTCGACTCCCTCAAAACGAATTCTTGTTTCCTTCCTGCACTTCTCTCATCAGCCAACTGTACTGATTTGTCTAGGGGATCGAAGGGTAAAACCCTCCTTCGCGCAATTTCATCGTCTCCTACTGCTTGTTCATCCCTGATTTTAATTTTTATCTCAGGGTGATTAACGCCTGCAAATCATTGCCTTAGAGCCAATCTTTCCTAATTAATACCTTACCGAAACTTATCTCATTCTGCTCTTAAATCATGATAAATAACCTTAAGTGCCTCCAAAATCTCATCACCACCCATATTTTCATTTCTAGGAAACATCCTACCAGGTAAATCCCTCACGATGATTCTCTTCCCAATGCATTCCTACAGCCTCCCATTGGATTCTATCAATAATAATTTCATCCTATTACAAAAATCTTCTAAAATTTCTTCTTACCTTCAAATACTCTTCTCATAATCTCCTTTTTAAAAGATTATTGACCCTAGCCTTGGTATCCTTACCCGTGTTCCTTATGAGCCGTGTGATCAACAAATAGCCGCCAATAGCATCCAAACAACCTCAAAGCCGTAAAGTGTTTCGTGACTATATATTGCCATCCTCCTGCCACTGCCCAGAAACTTACATCTCAGTGATACATGCTTAATTTGTCCTCGAAAAATATATAATATCGTAGTACCCAGCGCTAGCTCACCATTATTTTTCAAATCGCATTTAAAAGACCTGCCAAATGCCTCAGCAACATTGTATTTGGAGACTTCAGGTGGTCCAGATATGTGCTGCTATATCTGTAAAACTCACCTACATACCAAACGCTTATAATTCACAGCCTATTTTAAAATTATAATACCGTCAATCTCCCGCTACATCTCTTGCTATCTTGCCGATGTCCCATTAGCCTTTATCTCTTCCTCTTCTCCACTCCACTTTGAAATTTCCTTCGACAGCCCTCTTGCCAAAACGTCATAATTGCCGCTCTATTCACAACACTACTATCAGCTAACATTCTCGCATTGCTACCAACATCCCAGTCCGCCCTCCGGTGCTTCATCGTACAGATATAAACATCCACCCGTCAGATACTCCTTTTTAGTAAAACCCGTCTCCAATCGTCTCGCCACAACAACCCCATCTTTAAACCGGGCACGACCGTCGTCACTGACGTCCACCTCGGTCGCCAACTCGTCCTCATTTGCGATCCTGTAAATGCCTGTACTGCGAAGTACATATACTACCCTTTCGCTGGTGTCGAAAAATGCATGTCCATGGCGCATCCCTATCAACAGTCTAATACAACATCCCTAATGTCATCGTATAGCCTCATCCCTTATGCCTCCATGTACTCCTCCTTCTCCTAAATTTAACACGCCTACAAATCTCTCTCAACCCCTGTTCTAGTGCAACTTTACCGTCAATCTACACCCTCGTACAACTTAAACCCCACCCCGCCATCCCAGACTCCAGCTTCACCCTTTCTTCCGCCGCTCTGAACCTCCTTTTCTGTGTGAAACACGTCTACAACCCTCTCGTCACCACAACCCCCATCTCCAAACCCGAGCACGACGTCCACTCTCCCTGTTAACTCCCTCCTCGACTCAAACTCCACCCCCTTCCCCGTCCCTCCCGCCTCCCCCTTCGACATGATCGATAACCACTTTGACGCGTCCACCAACCTTCCTTCCTTCCTTCTCTCGACTCTCTCTCTACCCTCACAGCCAGCCACACCGGCCACGGATCTCCTCCGTTCCTTCCTCCTCACCTCTCTACCCACATCTCCACTGCCTTGTGACTAGCGAGCGGAAGACACCAAACCCTTCCCCCGCCCCCCCCCCCCGTTTGCACCGTTCCAACCCCCTTTGGCCCCGCTTAAGGGGGTCGCGAAGGGTAGGCTGCATTCCATTCTCTCTCCCTATCCGCTGCAATATACCTCCGCCAATCTCTCCCGCCACTACTAAATCCTCGAATTCCCGTCCTTTTCCACCTCACCTCTCCCCTTCCCTCTTGCCGGTACACATACATACCTACCTCTCTCTCTCTCTCTCTCTCCCTGCCCGCGCCTCGTATCCCTCCGTCCGGCCACGATGCCCGCCCTGGCTTCTCCTCCCAACCCCTCTTTGCATTTCCATCCCCCCGCTCTCTCCCCCCGAGCGGTGGTGACTCCGACGTCACCTACTTCTGCCTACCCTCCCTCGACTCGACTCCCAAGTTCTGCACTGACTGTGCAATACGGGAGAGTGGGAAAGGAATTTTTGCCCTTCCACGCGGAGGGAAGTCTGCGAGCTAAAAGCACTCTTCCTTTTCTGCTCACCTTACTAATGAAATCGATATTCAGAATAACAGGAGATGCTTAAATGCAGCGAAAATGTAAGTAGAGCAAGCTATTTAAATGAATTAATATCTCAAAAAAAAAACTTTCGCAACGTGCCTGTGCCATTTAATGCGAATAATATCTACTGTAATAACAATAGTACTCATTGAAATAAACGTGGATGACAGATGGGCGCCTAATTCGCAAAAACGCTGAGTGTGCAAAAATGCACAAGAGGAAATATCAGTTAACCTTGACCCGTTCCCTATCAAGCGAAATTGTTTTTACTCATGGAAAACGTCGAATTAAATTCGATATACGAGAATGAGGAAAATGATAACAAGAGAGTTTTATGCGTCGTTATTGGACAGGTTGAGAGTAGAAATCAAGAAAAGTGTCCTTATTTGGAATAGAAAATGTTCTTCCTTCAGTAAGACAATGAACGGTTGTACACCATTTCAGTTGTTATAGCCAATATTACAGAATTAAAGTTTAAATTGTAACAAAATTCACTATATTCTCCAGATTTGGCCTTCAGTGACTTTTTATAATCTCAAAACTTGAACAAATGGCTTAACGTACAAAGGTTTATGTCTAAAGAGAGGGTCATCACCCAAAGTAATGCCTATTTTGAGATATCCCGAAATTCTACTTTTTGGAAGGCTTAAAATGTTCGGAAAAATGCTAACAAAAACTATGGAGAATGATGTAATTCAAGAGAATGCTCCAACTCCTCCCTAGGAAAGTAATGCCAACGAGCCAAAGTTTAATAACATAAGACCCGAAACAGCAATTATATACGAAAATTCGGTAGATGCAAGGGAAAGATATGCTATGGCGGAAAAAGATTTTCCTGTATTCAGCCATTTAAAAACGACTTTAAAATGAAAAGATAAATACGTTGCCTTCCTTTTTTCATGTGTTAGTTCGTTAGTTTGTTCGTTCGAAAAGACCCGACCCGGGATGGAAAGAACCGCTCAAATGAGTATTAGGTGACAGCGATGCTAAAGGCCGAGAAGTGGCGGAGAAGCGATGAGACTCTCGACCAGAGTTAGTATCGTCATGAACTTATTAGCCAAAGGTATAAGTCGCATCAAATATTTACGGGGAATTGCTCAAGATGTAGGCGATGCAATGGTTTTAAAAACTACAAATAGGGGTCTCTTAATTTTTCAAGATCCATCGCAATCGACTCTTATAAAAAATGGTGAAAGAGTGCATTAACATCCCCGTCTCAAAATCCTCATAGTGCTTTGAAATGGGGCGAATCTTGAAAAATATTTTTATTGATGAATGCCCAATATAAGCCTTTTACGGAAAAATATTTATGACTGCGACGCCAGAATAGGTAATAAAGACTTAGATGAAAACTGCGTCGTAAATTGTATGGACCACTCAAACTTTATTTTCGAGTTATACATAACAAATATATTGGCTTGTATAGGTAAAAGTCGGTATTAAGCTAATAGGAAATTCAAACCAAGGGCCTATGGATTTATGAGAAAATGCATTCAAATAGTATTTATAACTATTGATGAATGTAAAGCTGAATTATTGGAGGGCGAGATAGGATATAGATTGCACGAGGGTGTACATTGACGGTGAAGTCGCGCAGGTTTATATTTACGGTAATTTCACAAAGAATCACGTGAATTTAATGGTCATTCACAAGAAGATATTTAAATAAGCTCGATAATTAAAAGCCAAGCACTGATTTAACGCTGATACGTCGCATTTTTTACAGCATCTTTTAGGGTTTTTAATTCTCTTAAATATCCATTCATTTTACCCTCTTTGACCTAGCTTGGATATCAGCTCTAAAAATAAACAACGTAAGTACCTACTTCTGTCGAAAGCCTGTGAGGAAATACGTCACACATTAAATTTGTCGAAAGCCATCTGTAGCGGGAATCAGCCGTGAATGCGGCTGAAATCTGTAATCGTCCGGCGAAACCGCAAATTGGTGCCAGGCAGCAGGGGGAGAGAAAATCGCGGACCGACCGCGCCGATCCGTCAAAACATTCGAATAGGGGCGGATTAGCCGGAGGACCCGGATGTTATATATCATTCGTCGGGCAAAAAAGCCACTCTCATTCGGTGACATGAAATACCTCTCTAGAATAAATGCCAAGAACGCTCGTCGCCGCCGCAATCAGTCCGCGGCCGCACGACTTAATATCGCCACATCCGCCGAACCCGCGCCAGGCATCGGCGGCGTCCGTCTGCCGGGGAGGAGTGGCGTGCGAAATCCAATCGGCGCAATGCGAAAAGGGCGAGGCGGCGGCGTGGCGTGGCGGACGAGCACGGCACGCCCCCCTCCACGCCAAAAATGCGCTCCCGCTCTCAAAAAGTTCGGATCATGCATGCATGCCAATTTTCCCCTAAATTCATGATCCGTTGCCCATCTATTGAAACATCAGTGCCTAGTACTAAGGCGATATAATAAGATTGCGGCTTACCGTGCTGGATTGATAATGGAAGAATTTAAATGACTGCCATTAATGCTATAATGCACATTATGGAGGGAAAAATGTCCTTAATATCTACCTTATAGAAAAGACAAGCAAAGTCGTCAATGGTGAATAGAAAACTTTTTCACTCTTTATTTCAATTCTAAATATCAAGGATTTTTTTTGCGACTAAGCTCAATATGCACCTCTACGGTATCAATCGATTTAAAAGAATAAAGAAATTAAAAAGAAGATAGACATTAATTTTCAATAGGTACATTTAAAACAATATAGATTCGTAATCAACGAAACTTAAAAAATTGGGTATATAAGTTAAATTTAACACACTATTGACGATGTCTAAAGTTGCAAACAAATTTAAGCAGCTCAGTTAAAGATAGAAAGGGAATTCTCGGGCAATTGGACTAACATTTATTTGATTTGAGAATGAATGAGATCACCGGGTGTTGCCAACAGTTTCCACGCATCTCCATCATGCTGGTCATCCAATTCATCTCAAACAGGATGTTTTCGCCAATTAACTTGAGTCTACGGCTTCAAAAGCAAAAATGACTAAAATCTACCGTCTATATGCTACATTAAAATAAATGTTTTCCATTTGAATTCGAAGAGAATTCATATTTGATTTAAATTTCTGCGTTAGTGTACGCCAACCCCAAACTAATGCTAGTGGAGCATTTTACGAAAACAGTTTTCGCCTAATTTATGTGCACTTTAATTTATTCGCATTTTTGCAATTTAGGGTGTCCAATTTCTTAATCAAAGACTTTTTATTAATACGAGCCAAAAAGACAAGGCTCCACGTCCATTGGGTGGAGAGATACAAGAAAACAAAGATATACTATTTTTGCACGATACACGCACGTTACTTTTTTAACGCAAAATATAATAATATCTTTGCATATACCTAGATCACAAAAATCCGTTTCCAAAAAAACGGTCGTGAGGAAAATATACATTTACCCAGAAATTTTATCAAAAGCTGAAACACCATGGTCAATCACTTGTTAACTATAGGTGGAATAGTGGATCATTGGTGGGCCTCGGATGAAATACATATAGAAAGTGATGAAGGATTCAAAGCAAAAGAATTACATGCGTGTTAAAAGATGAGCCGATAGGAGAATTGAGTGTAGGGCTACATCAAACCGATCTTAAGAATGATGATTGTTGATGATGATGGTAGACCCTTAAGTCACATCCATTTTCGTCACTCCAACTGGTTTTAATCGGAAGTTTTATTCATGGAGGATACATATAAGTGCAAAAGTGGTATGAATAGGGAAGTTACCGACATTATGAATGAATGCGGTAAACATTACGGACAAAAAATACATTAAGGTTTCCTAAAGCCCTAAAACAATCATCAATTTTCTTAAAAAAAAGTGTCAAGGTTTCATAAGAAGTGTCAACACATAGGTTCCGAACACGGTGGTGGTCGAAAGTAGTCGGAGGAGTGGGAAAGGAGGGAAACCAATGTCGGAGTTGAAGCAGTCTTCGAGGTCAGGGGAAAAAGCCGGGAAACGCGGACAGTAATTTATGGCGAGTATCCGTCCCGGGCGGTGGTGGTCAAACAATACGGTCCAATTCGTTACCTCATCAGCGTCACTTTTCCGTCGCTATCTGCGCTCGGCGAGATTCATTTGTTTTTTTTTTAATTTCGCGTCGATTTCTCCGTCCACCGCCTTGCTCCCTATCGTCCACCTCGCCCCCGCCTGCGTCCGAAATATCGCACCTTGCTCACCAAGTTCCCTTCGAAACCTATTCCCCCTCACCTGCCTTACACTACCTACCCCAGCTCCTCCCAGTCATGTGGTAGCTCCAGCAACTGCGTACATCTCCACCTCCTATCCCTCCTTGCCCACCCTACTCATTTCCCGCCAGGGAAGCGCTATTGAATTTTACTCCGTTCCCTTAACTTGGCTAGCTCTGATTACCCTCTGCCTCTCATGTCATACATATTATTATAAATTTTATTAGGCAATTAATATGCAAAATAGGCATATTTGGATTAGGATTAATAGGCAAAAATATGTTAACTCATTATGAGCCATCATCATTATGTAGGACAATGCATTGCTATTCCATATTCTCTCATTCAATAATACCATGGATTGAAAACGGAGACAAAATTCAGGATTTTATAGGCTCGGCACTCAATGATCATATCAATTATTATATGAGTTCAGGAGTTTATCTATGCCAACCCAATTGGAGCATATTAAATGTGAAAACCTGTTAAATCGGAAATTATTGTTACCGACTCATTTTAAGTCCGAAGCCCTGAAATACTTGTCACATGTCGCTCAAGTACAAAAGAGTAGCTACTTAAACCCTCATTTAAAATGTGGTTGCAGTGAGTTTTTAGATGTACTTGCTGATAACACTGAGGCTTCGAGATTCTTTATCATCGGAATAAAATTATAACATAAATAACTGCCTGATTAAAAAAATAATGTACTAAAAATATTGGAAAAATATGTGAAAAGGTATAAATTAAACATTGAGGAAAATCCCGATAAATGATTAAAATGTTTAGTCATTAGTTACCTTCATAATTTTTGTGAAGAAGGAAAGATAAAGCATAGTCCCCCACCATCTACCCATTGGTAATTACTCAGAACTTACGTCAAATTTAAGGCAGTTATCTTTAAAATAAGTAGTATTATCAGCATTTATTATTAAAATGGAGCATTTTTCTGATCATGACCACAATAAATTACATTATCACAACAAATGATGACGGAAACTTATAAAAATAAATACCTTGTTCCAAGTTGACAATACAATGTAAATCGAGGACGCCACGTTTAGAGCTTTGGAATTAAATATATACCATATTTTCATAACAGCGATGGTGACGTAGGAACGAAAGTGTTGAACGAATTTTACCCTGTAGGTGAGTACTCAATCAATGATTCCTTAACGAAAGCTTCAGTCGATCTTCTACGACCAGCTGACCGCGTATTCGTCACCATGAGGAAGAGGTAACCCTATGAGGGAGATATGACTCCATAACAAAGAGCCACTGCAAGCTGAGTTGGGGGATTTTGGGTTCCTGCCCATGCAGTGATAAAAATGCATATTCCAATCAAGAAAATACATAAAATACAAAATGAAAGACTTTTGACAATGGTTGACTCTTTATACGTGGATTTTAATATGAGTCGTTGCTATGGCGGCACTTTTACTTCAGGAACGCATCAATTCTTCGACTGAAGAGGAGAGGAAGATGGCCAAGTACCCAGCTGAAGGCCCAGCCAAAAGGTCGCATTTGTCCGTCCCCTCTTGCCTTCTCCCCATTTTTTTAATTCCCTCTCCCCCTCATCTTTTTCCCCCCTCCACTTCTCTTTTCCGTCCAATCTCTAAGCGTCAGCCTCCTGCACCCCTCTCTCCTTATGCCACTTGGCATCTCCTACTCAACAGGACAACCCGTTCCCATAGTCCTTTGCCTTCCCTCTCAAAACGCTCCTCCTCCTTCAGCATTTCCCTCTTGCGGCGGATTAGCGCCCTCTCTTCAAAAATCTGCGTGATGCTCTCGGGCTCTGTGCGAGAGTTGAAGTTGGTCTCCAGCAGAAAGGAGGGTTTGGTGGGGTATGAAGAGAGAGAGAGAGAGAGTGAGAGTGAGTGGAGCATTGTGGGTGAGGGAGAAGAGAAGTACGTTTTGTCGCGGGCGGAGCAGTCGGTTGGCAGGGAAAGTCGGGAGTGATGCGCGTAAGAGGATAAGGAGGAGTTTAAAAGGAGGGAGAGGGTGGGAAAGACGTAGTGGCTGAGTTGTAGGTGGTGGAGGAGCAGTTTCGGAAGGGTGTGTAGCATCTCTCGCTCGTATCGGAGAACGAAGTGGGAAGGAGTATTATCGAAAGGGAGAGAAGAGGGTGGAGGAAATAAGGGATTTTTTTCTCGAGAGCGAAGGTACACGTCACGCAGAACACCCATGAACCCTCCTCAACTTCAACTTATTTGGTGTTCAATTTTTCAATTCGTTTGCAGTAAAACGCATTTAACTGCCTTCCTATTCACTATAAGTCTGGGGTGAGCTCTATCCTTGCCTAGCCAAACCGATCTTCGAGTTGAAACGCCGAATGT
Organism: Ischnura elegans; assembly: GCF_921293095.1. Classification (NCBI taxonomy): domain Eukaryota; kingdom Metazoa; phylum Arthropoda; class Insecta; order Odonata; family Coenagrionidae; genus Ischnura; species Ischnura elegans. Next base: position 26,368,397 of record NC_060246.1, read on the forward strand.
GTAAAGCTTTCGAACACCCCCACATTAAAAAAAATGGTTTATTTTGGGTAATATTTCTAACCCTGCCGCGTAAACGGCGGTGAAATATTCAAGAATTTCCATGAAAAAAATTCCCCTGGACCGGGAATGGAACCACGGACCTTGGTCTTTCCGCGACACTGCGCAGACCACTACGCTATACATGTTATTTAATTCCCATGGCAATTATACCGAGGCTCATGGTACTAGGTGTTAGGCCCTCGTGGTCCATCAAAGATGGCAACGCGAGGGAGAAAGGACTTCCAAGAAGCCACAACCGGTTGAGAGCCTCAAACCTGTGCTAAAGCCGCGCAAAGCGGTATGTGTAATATTTCTAACCCTGCCGCCTGAACGGCGGTGAAATATACAACCAGAAACGCAACTAATGTGTAAATGACTGCAAAATTGCCACGGTACGTTACGCAAATATTCCGAAGCTAAAGAATGGAGCGTCCCCACCTCGAGAATTCTATTCTTGCACTGGAACAAGAGGAATCCTGGGAAGGCTTAAGTAGGCTGAAATAAGGATGCAGAGCGCATCCAGAACGCTCTATCTTTATCACAATCTCTTTAGGCATCCTTTCTAATGCCATCTGAGTCAACAGAAGTGGCTGTTAAAGACCAAGGTGAGTAGGTGGGTATGGTAGATTAGGGGGTGGGAAGACTGGGGTGGGAAAGTGAAGGGTTTCCCAATGAAACACTACCCACGCAGTCTGCCTGTGTGCGATTTCCTCGTTTTTTGGCTTTTCTCGACGGGATAGAGCTGCTCAGATTCTTAACAATAGCACTTCATTCCTCGCTGAGATTTAATTGGTACAAAGGCGCTCCCTGGAGTGCATAGAAAGTGAGGGAATAATTGAAAAGTTATCTTCTATACACACTAGTTTCCTCGAATCTCATCTTTATTCTTAGGTCAAGAAATACGATTATTTTTCTGAGTTCATGATATAAATTAGATGCATTGCAATCCGATTATTGTTACAATTATTCCCTCCATTTCTACTTTTTCCTAGCAACTTTCTTAAATCACTTGATATTCTTCTTTCCTACTTCTTAATATATGTGTGAGCCTGACCTGCAAATCTATTTATCTCCTATTTCCAAGCTATTTTCTTAAATTACTTGATATTCTTCTTTCATGCGTCCTTATGTTTGTGACCCAAACTAAAAATCTATTTGTCTTACTCGGGATAATTTTACTTCAGTTTCTCTTTATATTTATCAAATAATTGCTGTGCATTGCTACTAAATATGCCATGAACTATCCTCAGGACGAGCCTTGTGCTCTATTTCTTCTGCGAGACAATTCCTCGTTTCTCATCCTAACCGTCTATTTGGTCTTTTGCAGCCGCTAGTAGCAGACTAAAAAGACTTCAATGACGTCTATTTGGGTCAGATTTTCCAATGGTCCATATTTCTATTGGTAAACGGAACAATTTTACTGTTAAATAATGCCTAAATAACTGTCCAGAATATGATCATGGAAAATATTGAGCGACAATGAACTCCAGTGCTAAAGCACTTAGAAATCTTTGAGTAAACAAATGGTGAAGGAGTCATTGATGCCAGACTGTTTTTGGTTTTACCTAATGTTATGAAATAAGGAAGCAACCGTTCCCTCCTTCACTCAGCTATGCTAAACAAATTTTGTTTGCTGGCACAAGACAGACTAGAAGTGATACAATCAAATATTTTTAGATTATACAATTTTATTCTTGGAATCGTCCACTACGAAAAGGGAAGCTTCCAAATTCTCTGGGCGGATCGCCAGCAGCAGGAAATATTCATAGATTGAAAGAATAGCTGCGAATAAGTTTAACCAAAAATGATGTCTCATCCTGGGAGAATGTCTCCTAGATCACAGTTATAATCAAAAGCACTCATGATGCTACGAAGAAGATACAACATATTCAAAGCATTTCAGAGCTTTGGATGGTGGATTCCCTTGAGAAGAGATGGTAACTACTTTAATTAATTAAAATTCTTTCCCATAGTTATTCCTTATTGGCTCCTTAATCGATATGTTCAACAAAAATAGTTATACCTGCTAGGAACAATAAATCCAAACATCATGCTATTTTTCCATACATTATTATACCTACTATTTTTATTATTTCTATATAAAATTTAAACAGTGGATCATAAACGCCAGCAAACATTCTCCATTATAGATATTAAATACAATTATCAACACTTGCAATCATTCATACAGAATTAAAAAAAAAATTCCAAGAGAAAACTCTTTTCCCATAAAAGATTTTACATTGCTCAAGGAATTAAATATCAATGTGGCTTGATAAAAAGGCGACCTTTTAGTTACAAGCGAGTAGATTGAATTAAGTTTGGAATTTATACATCCTCCAGTCATTAATGTAGGCAAGAATTTCCTGTTCGGTGTTTATATCGGAGATAAATGGCATGAGCAGGCAAATATAAGAAAGAGAGAATTAAGATTATAGTTATATTATTTTTAAATTATTCTTATCGGCGAAAATCTTTTCTTGAAGAGATTTAATTACAAAAATAATAATTTGCTATGGCAAGAAGCCCACACAATTTTTTATCCTAATGCAAGTAAATCGTTTTTTATAATGAACTACCAGACAAGAATGATCTATAGAAAGACTAATAGAATATATATATATATATAATCTATAGAATGACTAATCTTACCCTTTTTCCTCATAACTAATTTTTTTACAAGTAATACCAATATTAAAACTAAAATTTAAAAGGATATTTAACTCTTATTAAAATTTTGATTTAATAGATCGATTCAAGTCATGTTCGTGGAGGAGAAGGGCATAAATAATGTAGAACATTGAGACCGTTGTTCTATTAAATATAAGCCAGAAACAACCTTAAAGTCCTTCAAAGTGTACCTTAAAGTCTTCGTTGATAATTTTAACTCAAGTATTTGCCACCACGGTATACAATTTATCAATCAGATATGACGTCCATAAGTCGAAGAATCAAGCTTTCAAAATCCTCTCTTTGAACACAACTGCTTTCCTTCCATTATGGACACAAGTCTATGAATCCTCGCTGAGCCAAAGAAACGACGATAAACAACATGAGCCTAAGGTTGTGCATCTGGAAGGCTTCGGCTCCAGTAAACAGCCAGAATACCCCTGGGATGAGCAGATGACTGGCATGGTCGATCGCGTTTGAGGACTGAATAAAAAAAATGCAAGGCCAGCTGATCTCAATGGTAGTTGAAAAAGCACGTTTTGCGTCATTCGTTGAGATTTTAAAAATTCACAGCTTTTCCTTTCTCTCTCTCTCTCTCTCTCTCTCTCTCTCTCTCTCTATCTCACACACACATACACACACTCACGCTGCGAAGGGCCCCTGGCTATCGAATATTGATGCGGGTAGCATCGTCAATAATAATGAGCGATAAATTAGGATTTGATGGTTTTTCGAATCAGTCACAAGAGGAAGCTTGAAAAAGGTGGGGGTACAGAGGGAAGGGTAGGTGGGGGTAAAAATGGATGGGGATTGAAGGACGGTGTCACCTCAGAGTAAATAAAAGTAAGAGCGATTCACTGTTTCTTTTCTGTATTGAAATGGCAGAATCCGATATCACGTGACAGGTCTGATAGGCTGACCTCGACGATAGCGTTTTATTAATGTTGTATATTTCGATCGAAAATTTTATTTTCATCATATTTAAAATTCAGGAAGAAAGTGGTGTAATAGAATTTAACATAAGTAAATCATTTAACATAAGTAAAAATGTTTAAGAGCTTAATACTATTTTCGTTGGCAAACACTGACAATAGAGCTCCAACATGCGACTCCACATGTAGAATACATTTAAGATTATACCTGATATTTTTACTCATATATTGGCGCAACTACGGGAAATTAATGGGATGCAAGAAACTTCTAAATGTGTCTATGCAAAATGATTTAAAAGATCGATATAGGCTCTGGCTCTTTAAATTCGTAGCTTCCGAATTTTCAACGGCCAAGATAATCTTCATTATCAAAGGAACGTTATCGAAATTCAACGGTATAACCGCATTATGATATCGATGAAAGCTTCTGAAATTTAAGCACCGGAAATAATGAAACTTATCAAGCGATGGATAAGCTGAAGTCTGTATGAACCTTTTCCCCTTAAAACTGAGTTTAAATGTAGAATTATTAAGCTGATATCGCAATGATAACATGATTTATGTAACTATCTGAGTATACAATAACAGAAGATGAAAGTTTGGCAACTTTTTGGATTAATAATATTCAGAAACTTCAATATTTTACGCGCTGTTCACATATTTGTAAGATTGCTGTGACTTTCAGATGCGTCATTAAAAAAAGAGGGTGACTAGTTATTCAAAGGATAAAATATCAAACTTTCACTGCAACCTTAGGAAAGCACTCGTAACTTACGTATATGCTGAAACGCTTAAACGCACAAATAAAAAAACTGCATTATTAAATATTAAAACCACAATATAGGGTAAAGTTATATGTTGTCATGCATAGACCTACAGTATGTACAAGGTACCTGCCTTTAATAATATACATCATTGCTTTATATTATTCAAAATAATGCATTAGTGTGCTTGACTTTGAATATACTAGCTAACAAAATTTTATATTTTAAAGAACACGGTTAAAAAATATTTTTCTGACAGTCGCCTCATGCACTAATAAGGTCCCAAATTTTTTCTCAATATATCAAAAGCACTTCCTCGCATCAGCTTGTTAATGTCTTGAAAAGAATTTGAAGGAAACAGTCTGGTAGCGCATCTACTACGCATATTTTTTAGGTGACGCTAACATATCTGGTGCTGCAATAAAAGCGAAGAAAAATGAACTGACGAAAAATATTTTTAAAAATTCATGAAATTTCACCAGGTTTAGACTAATTGAGGTCAAAGACGGATGACATTCAGCTCGAAAATTCGTGGATGAAAACTGGATCTAATTGACTCAGAAATACTAAAGCGACTCTCAATTCAGAGAGAGAGAGAAGAGAGAGAGATTTGGGGAGAAACGCTGCAAATTGATATAAAAATCGGGGGTAAACACATATAATCCTACGTGCATATTTTCCAAAGCAATTCGATATCTACCCTCTAGAATGCAAGTGGAACAACTCTCTGCTCGGCTTATGGGGAAACCAGCCTTCATTAAATCCCTCAGGGATCACCATATTAGCGGAATGTGCAGCAGTGGGTTTTCGAGGGGAGGAAGAGTGGGGAAGGGAAGAGGAAAGGGTGGGAAGAAGGGGGTAGGGTGGAGGGGGAAAGGGTTAGGGGGTGGGGAGAGGTGGAGGAGGGGGAAGAGAGGCGCGGCTCAGATCCGATGGTCGATGATGGGGAGCACAGCTATGACGTCCGCGTGACGTCACACTCGCCCCAGTGCCGTCCTCCCCCCTCTCTTCACGCCTCATTCCCCCTCAGTTCCCCCTCCCCTCCCAGCGAGAAGCCCGGCGCCCTCTTCTGCCCTTCCGAGCGTAGTTTCCGATGCCCACCTGCCTTCCCCTTTCCACTATCTTCCTCACATTCATTCCTTCCTACAATCTTTGAAAAGTCTAATACCAACTCGCTGAAGCTAAATCGTGGAATATAAACACATAAAGGGTGAGAGTTAGCTCTATATAGATTTATTAATTGCGTATAGAAAGAACGAATTAATTTTCTCATTGTCCAAGTTTTGCTAAATATTTCTCTCATTATCAAAGATAGTACGCTTTCCCTCCGAATGCTAAAGATAAATTTGTCTCGGGTTTTGCGCCGGGAAAGGCTGTTTAATGTCTTAGAGGGAGTTTCTCATACTTATCATCGCTATCTGACATTTTAAACGTCCTGCTCTTTCAACTTTGTTACTGAGAATTTGAATTTTAATCATACCAGATTTTATTAATTTCTCGTATTATTTTGCTATTGCTGTAAAAATTATACATTATAAGCCTTTTTTTATTATTTATTGATGTAAAATTCAAAAATGTCTTCGGAAAGTAGATACGTGGAGGAGGAATGCAATTCGCAAAGATTCAAGGAAAGGGAGAACACGTTTTCCGGGGAATTAATCAGGAGAGGGCGCACCATAGTGTATTTTCAAAACATTTTGGGGTGTGGTATGAATATCAAAATCAACTTATAAATAAAAATAATCTTCTACTCCTCATTCGCTACGGTCTTAGTAACGAGTGAGGGTTAGAAGATGATCTGTCGAAATTGTTTTTTTGCACTCTTAGAGCAATTTCCCGGTACAAATTAACCATCTCCCAATCCTTCTACCTCTCACTAAGTTTAGAGATAAAATATGGCGATATATTGCGGAACCGTATAACAGGTAACGCAATTACAGGAAAACGTTTGCATGGTCCATATAATTTTATTATCAATAGACCTAGGTTGCGACAACTCGGGTAATTTTCAAGGAACCGACTTGAGAAGGTGTGGACAATACAAACGTTTTTCTGTCATTACCTATCTACCTCTTCCTGTATGGTTCAGACTGTATCTCACAACCTCACACCACACACTTTTCTCCACAACTTTTTTTTTCACCTCTTCCTTCACGACGGTTCCATCACTTTTACTTGCGTAAGATCAACACGCAGCACCTTTGATTCTGGACCTATCCGGCATAGAACGTTAGATTCGTCTTGCACAGCAGCTCCTACTTTTACCGTATCCTGCTACCAAATTCTTGCGTTCCTCCCCCTTCAACCCATAATGTCAGGGTCATTTTAACGCTTCAAGTCAGCCCAAGCGGAAATTTTCGCCCACATGGTGTATATACGTGCACTCGGCCACTCATGAATTTGGGAAGGTAAGCCTTTATAAACCTGAAGTTATTTTTATCGGTAGCGGAGATTTTATCGTTGAAACAAAAATGCGTACGCCGCCAAGCAATATTTATTATGTGTGCGAGTTCAAGGCGAGCTTTTCTCATCCTTTTAACTATCCCGACAAGGTCAAAAACGGTCGCAAAAAAAATTATAAATCGATCCTTGAACGGTGGACAAAAGGCGAAGATTATCACGTTATCCCCACAAATAAAAATGCAATAGAAGTTTTTTCTATTTTTTCTATCAGAGGGAACAAAAATATTCCGCTTTGACCTAAAAATTCCGAACAAGTTCCGTCGCCAGACGTGTGCAAATATCTCTTTCTCCTCAGAAAAAGTCTGTATCGACATCTTTTGCCTCGCATCTTGGATTTGGACTCATTTTAAAAGATGACCAGAAAAATGAATGCACCAAAACTTCCACCATCAATCGAATAAGTTAAAGAAGACCGCTTTATCTGAATGCTACTATGATGACTTCGCCACGTCGTGCAAGTAAAATACATCGATATGGCTCGACCAAGGGTTACCTAAATAGCCGCATAATAACTGCGAAGTGGAGTTGTCACAGCCCACAACTGCTTAGCACGTCAGTAATGGCTAACTTCTCTGAAGCATAGGCGTCGAGAGATTCAATTTTCCATATGAAAATGAAGATAAATGGACCATTCGTTGGCAATAAACATTATTAACATTTCCATAGAAGAGTTTTAGCGTTTTCACCTCATTTGCGGCGTTCCCATGGTTGCCATGCTTTAAATGCTTGCATTTTGGTTCTTACTGGCTCCGGAAAACACCTCAACTCTTGTATAATTTTCCCTTGACCGCTATACTCGCGTTCCTGACGAAATTCGGCTCTCACTTGGTGAAAATTCATGCTGAATGAACATGAATACCTTTATAAATTTTCACAAATTATTTTATTTGGTAGGATGTGAATCGATGCCACGTCGTCATTCTCGAGTACCCCAAAATTTTCAAATTTACAACGGTTGTTTATCCTCATTCATCTCACCTCTTCTTGAATGCCTGACGATGGTCCTACGATCAATAAATTTTAAAATAAACGCGACATCTGCCCATTACCCCATGGGAGTCTCGGGGGCATTTAGCCTGGCAATGGAAGACACCGCCTTTCTCATAATGGAAACGTAAGCGACGAATTGAATTGGTGACGCAATAGTGTTGAGAATGACCCGCCAAGAGGACTGGCTCGACCTCCCTTCATTTACCGTGAGATATTCTTGTTTTGAACTGAAGCTGATATAAAAAATATCTAAGTATACATAGCAGATCCTAGTCATAATCTCAGGTAAGTATCTAAATTTTCCTCAGTATTTTCTCCAATCTAAGATTTTTACACCTGACGTGAAGGAAAGAGTTGTCAAGGGTTTGAAATATGAACCCCAAAAATCACAACGCTTAATCCTAAGTTTTAAACAATTAATAGGCCCGTAGCAATAAACGGCAAAGTAAGATGTTAAAATGAAGATGGATGATGGAACCGTTCCATCAAAGGTTCAACACCACGGTGCCGAAAAATGTTACTTAATTTCATCTACTGCTCTATTGATCCACGCCTCAGCCTTCACGGCTGCGAATAAAAATTAGCTTTGATAGAGAAAAGACTAGGAACAACAAGTTAATAGTGTAGCATGTCACTCTTGTACACTAAAACACCTCCCATTGGTCAAGGGAACAAGGTATCTGCCAGCGCATGTTTCGGACCAGAGGGAAACCTCAGAAGGGGGCGCTTAAGGCAATATGTGGGGTGTGACTAGGACAGGTTGAGTTCGCTTTGAAGGGCTTCAGTTTACCCTCCCATACTGAAAGGAAATACCCACACGCTCAGACCATTCGAAGTGGCTGAAGCTCTATTTGACTGAATGCTACTAACTTGTCATGTTATTTTGACAAAATCTTGTATTGCACCCGCAGAAACAGAGGCATAAGAATTTCAGGAGACCTCGGCTACAGTGAATGCTGACATAATTTTTTGAGAACTCTAAAGCAATAACAGGACCATAATCTGGGTGATGAGAGAATTAATTTTTTCCATATACGCACGTAAATACACTGAGAAATGACAAACGAAGAAAATATGCAAAAATAGTAAATTATTTCTTGTCAAAATTCTTCATCGATACAGTACTTTGGATTATAGCAAAGTGTATAAATTCAGGATATAAGCAATATGTGGATATAAGCAATGTGTATAAATTCAGGTTTCAAATAAATCTCAGGCGGATTCCATCTTCATTAGTTATAAAAGATTTCTTATTATCTGATACCCAAATTTCAATTCTAGGGTATTTTCTCACATTTATTACCGTTTTTAACTATCCAAAAAGCATTTTCATGTAATATTTGGTCAAAATAAATCAATCAGCTTTGGTATAAACTAATTTTGTAGTCGCCAGTATTACTTTAAAATCTTAAAACCCTTTAAAAAATGGCTGTGTATTGATTTTACTCAATTTAAATGACAAACTGTACTAATAAAGTTAACAATTCACTTTCAACTAGAAAATTTTCTGCTTTCATGAACACTCTCTGTCTTATGACAAAAAGAGTTGCATGTTTCACTCCAATGCAGTCATGGCTAAAAAGATGCTTGATATTACGTGGCATTAATTGCTTATCAGCGCAAGCCATTCACATGAGGTTCTTCTACCATCAACATGTGTTTCCCATAGTTATCTTAAGTTATATATTTTTAAGTTTGAAAACCGGAAGAGTTTCCTTTGAAATATATACTTTTAATGGTTCCCCTGAATGACGGAATGTGTTACCAATAAAATTTTATCCTTACTGAAGCCTTATGACGGCGAGCCGAAACTTAAATTCGTGATATATCACATATGAATCTAATATACCACTGTGCACAATTGAATATGTTGAAATAAGGTAGTTTCAATAAGTGAAGTTGATTCGGAAACACTCAGTCGCTTTTTCTATTTACATCGTGTTAGAATGGAACAGAAATATGAAAAATTATAGTAAATCGAAGAGAAAAATCGATGAAACGTAAACCTTTCTAATGGTTGTATAAATACCGCGGTTGGTATAATTTGATTAGTAAAATTATGCATGCGCACCTTATGTAATTATAGAGATGCATGCCGCGGCCCCTTGGTTGTTAATGTTACTTACGGTATATGGTAGTAGTAAGCTCACATACCCATTCATGTTTGCGCGTTTCCTGAATTAGTACCGCTTCACATCGGTTTTCCACCACAGTGCTAATTGACTTAAAAGCTCGCACACAACACTAATCACACAACCCGACACTTTCACCTACTACTCATCAAACGTGCGACGACACTAACCACTCCCGTGCCTTGGAGGTGCAAGTCATTAACGATACAAGCAGTTGCATGAGGTATTTCTCCAACCCCCCTTGTATGCAGTATCACTGAACGGCAGTCGTATCACAGCACGATCTGCCTTAAATACGCACTGAGCAGTGAAATATCGCTACATTTTATCCATGCATATCCACACGTCACAATTATAATCCACATATTCAGCAATAAAAACATAATTTTTCAATATGAAGGTTATTTAGATACATAATCAGTCGATATAACCCCAAGTTAATGTTTTGGCGAATGAAATCCGCTCGCAGGCCGTAACTCGGCATAACTGCCGCTTAAAATTCCAATTAGTTTTGCCCATATTTTTGGCTGACACATTCTTTATTGACAAGGTTTTCGGTTGCTAATTTTTCTGTAGCCAGCAATTTAATTTCTACGAAGTTTATTGTAGAACACTGAGAGAAAAATACTTGGTGGGAGTAGACGGAACTAAACTTATATAACAGCGTTTATTAAGATGCTGGTAAAAATAAGGTGTAATGCGGCTATGAAGGTGATAATTCTCCCAACCGAACACCTCGGAAAATTGTGTCACCGTTGAAGATTTCTTGCTTGGGACTTCCCTCGATCGCAGAAAATTGGATGCTACTATTTGCTAAATTGAATTGGATGCTAAAATTGGATGTTGACATTTAATGGTGATAATGATGATTGTCAACGAAGATATCGTATTTCCCATAATTTTATTAACAGCCTTCTACCTGTGTTTCAACTGTTAAACAATCATCATTAGGTACTAACAAAAAACTGAGTACCTGGTGATGACTTTGTAACAATTGAAACACGTTTAGTAATCGGTTTATAAAATTGTGGGCAATACGATATCTTCATTGATAATTAGGCATGTTGTTCCAGGACATATCTCCACAAAAAGTTGACTTTGAAGATGATGATGACAATTATCTGAGCTATCGCCGGAAGATCGAGATGAAACATCAACTTTTTCGACTCGATCGTGACGACGATAAGAAGGTTAATTTCTCACTTCACAAGGTGATGACTGTGTAACAATTGAAATACGTTTAGTAAGCGGTTTATAAAATTGCGGGCAATACGATATCTTCATTGATCATTAGGTAGAGCGGTTGGTTATTTAGAACTACTAAACTCGAGCAGAGTGAGTGGATAGAGAGTTCTTTAAAAGAGTAAAGAAATCGATAGAGGGCATGGCCGATCTTAATTCGATCTATTAGCGAAGTTTGAGCAGTGAAATTATGATCGAAGAGTGCAGTAAAAATTGATTAGAAACCAGCAGAAACTTTGTTCAACTACACAGGAAAAGAATATTTGCTACAATTCATCACTTATGAGGGAGAAAAGGTCAACAGTTTCAATAAGGTATCATTTTCATAACAATGATGGCAAAAAATGTTTCTTTTTTGCCACCGATGATTTTTTCTTTCTTTTCCACTTCTGTTTCGTACATACATGTAAGTCAACAGAAATGCTCCTTACATGTACTACACAATCAAGAGAGACGGCTCGAAAGTCGATCCCGATCAATAATGTCACATTATTTATATTTTCACTTCAGGAAAATATTCACGACAATGTTTTGAAGTAATTTCTTCGTGTTGCATATACACAGCGAAACTCTTGAGGCGTATGAGTGGTCCGCGGTGAAACAAAGAGAAAACAAAGAGAAAAATAAATATACCTATGTAAATTCATACCCATTGGTATCCCGAATGTGGATACCATAGGATTTATCAGTCCAAAATGTCCTTACGTATGAAATATATTTGAAACAATCTGATCATTAATTAAAAAAATATGTTTAAGTTAACAGTAAAACGTAAAACTAATAGAAAATGCATCAAAACTATATAAAAAATACACAAGTAGGTCCTTTTCCTCATATTGATACTATTGGCTCTTTGATTGTTGAATATACTAGTAGTGAGGCATCGATTTTGGTCCACCATCATAGCAGTCAGTTTGGACGTGTCTGGGTTACCTCCATGACGAACTGGCGTCGATATATATATATATATATATATATATATATATATCCGTCTAAACTTCACTATTTCTAATACATCTACATCATTGCATCTACTACGCTATCGGGACTCTTTAGTGAGATGATGGTAGTAGTGACGAGTCGCTTTTCTGGTCCACCGTCATAGCAGTCAGCATGGACGTGTCTAGGTTACCTCCATGACGAACTGGCGTCGATATATATATCCGTATAAACTTCACTATTTCTAATACATCTACATCATTGCATCTACTGCGCTATCGGGACTCTTTAGTGAGATGATGGTGGTAGTGACGAATCGCTTTTATGGTCCACCATCATAGCAGTCAACTTGGACGTGTCTAGCTACCTCTATGACGAACTGACGTCGATATATATCCGTCTAAACTCCCTCCCCTATTCCCGCAACTCCAACCCGCAGCCTCCTCTCGACCAAGCAAATCAGCCCCTTCTTCTCCGAGTGACTCCGTCACGTCTTCGACCCACTTAACCTCATACCCCCGCCTCCTCCTCACCCCCTCCCCGACCGCACACCCCCTTGAACCCCATCCCGCCAAGGCCGACTCTCTCCTTCTCGCCGCGTATCCACTCTCTCTCTCCCGCCATCGAATTCTTCTTAGCCATCACCCCCTGCCAAACACCGAATCGCCCTCCGTCTCTCCCTTTACTCTACCGTAAAAAAGGGATTATTCGCAAAAAATTTAAGAAAAGGGAGGTAAGGAGAGGTATTAGTGTCTCAGATTTCATCCTAAATCCGACCAATACCACTTTCTTGCGTGGACCGAACGCTCTTTCTCATCCTTCCTTTCCGACCTCGCCCGTACTTTGTCTTATTTGCTACAAGAAAAGATACCACAGAGAGGAGCCGTAATTCGCACTCAGTCCGACTTTATATGAGTACCACTTTCCGATATAAATAGCTATAAAATTTAAAAAATGAAATAAATACTATGCAAGGCAACAGAGGAAAATTTTTTACAGATGAATCGCAATGAATCAAATTGTTTAGAAATATTTCTGAAGGCGATTTTGCATTTTGTTTTGTTCAATGGTTATTCCAATGTCATTCGTCATTTAACTTATGGGAAATTTCCTTACTGGAAATCAGGACACAGGGTTAATGCAACTTAATTGCAAGAGACAACTTATTCCACCTCCGGGTCAGTGTTTGAGTCCCATTTTTTGTATTTTTATAGCCTCCACAGCTAATTCCCTCATTTGGAAATAGATATCTAAAAAAGATAAAACAAAGAATATAGATATCTATCTAGAGCAATCCGCAGAGAATCATTCACTCATATACATATGGCTTAGTTGAAAATTAAATAATTAGCTGCTATGCTGACGATTAAAATATTTGCTGAAAGCATGCGTTGAAATATATTGATATTTTTAAATAATGAAGGGAATGGGTAGCAAAAAACGTCGGCATGAGCCTGAACCTTTCCATACATAATACGCTAGCACTTTCTCTGTGACATGGACGCCTTTGTATTTGGCTTCATTACAACTAAATGGCAGCTACAGCTGCCAGAGGCCGGAGTGGGCGAGACACTACGAGGGGATATCACAAAGACACCGTGACAAAGGCCAAGAAAATAATAACTCGACATCTCGATCCATTTTCACCGCCGGTAGAGGGCAGTGAAAAAAACTAACTTGCCATGCAACCGTGGAGCGAGACTCAGAATTTTTATCTCGACCATAATTACTCCGGACTTTTTAAAAACAAATTTAGAGAGTAATTGCGGAAGAAATTACTGAAATCTTTAACTACCATAAGCTCTTATTTCAATCTCGGCACATGGGGAATAAGAAATGGAGGAGGAAGAAACGTAAACTGCTTCGAAGGGCAAAGTTGAGGTGTGGAAATTTATCTTTTGAGGAATAGTTGGTACGAATTTAGGAAGCAGATTATATACACCGGAGAGCCAAAACTTCGCGAAATTCCCAGGAGTTTCAAAAAAAGAACGAGTCGGGAAAACCTTCAGTGTTAATTCCCATTACGCTCCAGGGAGCGGATATTGTGTTGCCAAGTTTGAATCAACTTAAGAGGACACGGAAAATCCGAGGGAAAATAACGAATAAAGTTGGTAAATATGGTACAGGTATTTAAAGGCCGAAAATTCTGGAAAATTATTTCAGTGGCCGATTTGAAATGCAAGCATAACAGTAAAAGTTACAGTATAACTGTAAATATAAATATGAACTGTAAATCGGACTTTTAATTACGACTTTACACGGTTATTACGCCTTAAAGGTTTATTTTCTCAATATTTTTTAACAATTATGAATCTAGAAGCAAGTATATATTCTTGCAACTTTTACACTTTTTTCTCATGTTCGCATAGAAACTATCCCGTCTTTGAAATCATCCCTTTTAGTGCTACCTTAAATTATCCCAGACAATTTTTTTATAATAACAAAAAAAGTATAAATTTCAAAGACATCAAGGGAATATTGCTCGATGCTACTTTTGCATGTAAATCAATATATTTATTTCAGTCGGTGAAACTTTACTGCATAAATAATACCAAACTTCGCTAAAGTTCTTCGAAAAAAAAATGCCCAGAAAGAGTAACTATATGATCAGTGATGAATTTGCACGCAAAGGCTAAAGAAATATTAAAAGCCATAGGTATTAAATTTACTAGTTTTATGAAAAATAGAATTTTGGATTATTTCATTCCTATTAACTTTTATATGGCCAGTTTGTATAAAAAGGTTAATACCTGAGACATGCATTCATCAAATATTAAAAGGTTTAAATGTGATGGCATGAATAAGAAAACACTCACTATTTAATGTATTTTGGAAAGAAAAATAGTACGATGAAAGCAAATTAGCTGATATTAAATCATTATCCAGAAAATAGTAGAAAGGGTTTGGATGAAATACTTCCTTATAGGAAATTGTATAAAATGTTTTATTTAAATGTGAAATTGATAGAAAACAAGATTGATACAATGTCTTTCAAGTTAAAAAGAAAGAATGCAAACAGATATATGGTACACTTTTTTATTATTAAGACCCAAGGTTATTTTTGCCAGTATAGTTGCATATTTCTTAAATTTTTACAAACATTTTAGGCCTTCGAATATCGCTAGTAGCATTCGAATCTCCCGCGGAAATTTTCAATTCATTCGTTTTACACGAAACCTTTCTTTCTCGTAAGACTTCTTTCGTGGTTCCGTGTAAAAATTAATAATCATGGAAAATGATTTTTAAAAACGTCAATAACTTACAGCAGTTTTTTTATCATGCTTCAAAAAATGCAGCCTTTGATACTGTGTAACATCCAGACGTAAGTAGATAAGTTGTAGACAGATGTAAAATTGGAGAATAAGTGTGATTGGAGAGGAAAGGAAAGTGAAAATTGATGTGAGGTGAATAAAATAAAATTTATTTTCTCCTTTTATTTATCAACAAAAGAAATTATTCCAAACGAAAACATAACATTAATACCAAACATATTAACTCCCAAAAATAGCACTGACGTTTTTCATGGTCGCTCATAAAGAAAACATTTCCAGTCCTCCGAAGCGTAAAAAATTGGTATGAAGTAGACGAAACAAATTAACACGCCGGAATGCATTTCAGAGCTTTTAATCTCAACATTAACTCAAAGAGCTTTCATCTTTCTCATGACTGTCTCACTACGGAGGAGTAACAAGGCATCCCATTATCCTCGCAACGAATTATAATAAAAAAAAGAGACTCGGCAAGAATGAGAGAATAAGGAGAAGAGGAAGTTTTAGAAGGAAAAAAACTTCCTCACAAAATGTTGAGTGGGGCTATATCATTAAAAACGACCGTTTCGGTCCTTCTGACCGAGGAATTAAACCCTCATTTTGTTTATTATAATAATAAATATTATTATTCTTTAAAGTTTTCTTTTTCAAAGCTGGAAGACCTTTTCACTCCTTAGCGTGTTCTTAATCTCCGTTCCACTCTGGCGTCGCGAGTGGCAAGTGGAAAAGGGAAGGAGAGGGAATCTCTCTCTGCGTTGAGTCTTAGGGGGGTCGCCGGCATTAGCCCCTCTCGCGAGCACAAGTGCGCCTCTTCTCCTTCTTGGGGCGCAAGTTGCCTCCTCCCGTCCCAGTCGAAAAGGAGACTTCTTCTTCTTCTTCTTGCACTCCTCTTTCACTGCTTCTCCTCCTGATTCGCCTTAAAGGTAAGAGAGAGAAGGACACCCTCGGAGGAGACATCTCTCCGCTCACAATCTCACCAGGTCCACTCCACGCCCACCTTCCATCTCCCATCCCACTCCACCCAGAGGACGTCTCCACCTCCTCCTCTCTCCAATCCCCCCTCCCAAAAAGACCCTCTCCACTCATCTGTATTCTGCTCGCCTCCATCACCACCATTTCTTCCTCTCTCCTGGAGCTATGCTCCATCTTGTTCATTCCTATTTATATTGATCAAGGACAGAAATGTTCCCATGTTCCATCGTGAGCAAATATTGATGGACTAAGCGGAACAAACTCATGGTATTTGGCGTATAAAAATGTAGAGCTCCATAGCAGCTAGAAATGCAGAAAAAAAAACTAAAACAATAACCTAGTGTCGTCACCAAAATGTTTAAGCTTGCCAACCCTGCTTAGAGTTAAACATAGGTATAAACTACTTCCAAAAATGTCAAGGCTAAAACAAAAGTTGGTAATATTATACTTCATCTTTTTCATTCCTATTTATATTGAGCACGGAGATTAATTTTCCCACGTTCCATCGTGAGCAACATTGAGGGGAAATAAGTGGAACACACTCGTGGTGGTTGGCATAAAAAATATAGAGCACTATAGTTAGAATTTAGAACTACTAAGTGACGTCATTTAAATTTTTAACCTTGTCGATCATGATTGGAGCTAAACATATAAACACCTCGAAAGCACTGTTACCAATATCAAGGCTAAAACAAATTTATATCCAGGAGATATACTCCATCTTGTTCATTCCTAATTGCATTGAGCACGGAGAAAAATGTTCCCATGTTCCCTTGTGAGCGAACATTGAGGGACTAGGTGGAACAAACTCATGCTGGTCGGCGTAAAAAATGTAGTGCTCCATAGCTAGAAAAAAAAAAACTTTTTGACATCCATTAAATATTCAAAGCTTGCCGAACCTGCGCTGAATATTTGTGGCCTTAACCTTGTAATAAGTTGGGAAAAATGACAGACTTTGCTTTCCAGAGCTTCTTCCTCCCTCTTTACTAATATTACTAAATACTAATACTATTACCCTCTTGAACATGATAGAGTGTATCGAAACTAGTCCACGATTAACGGTTATGTTGTAGAAATCAAAGTCAGATATTTTTCCTAACTTGTCGACATTGTTTAGAGTTAAATATATACACACCTTCCAACTAATGTTACAATGATCAAGGCTAAAACAGAATTTGTCAAGATTAAAATCGAGTAGGAATTTTCCAAGCTGATGTCATAAGCCAAATAAGTGCGTTTTCTCAATTTCCTAAACTTCACACAATACCTTTCTTAAAACAGTGTCGATTTAAATCCTTCGTAGAGTCCCAAGAAATAATCATCTCTTGGACAAGCTTACTTGCTTCGAAGGCGTCCTTATCCCGATTTAACTATTAAGAGGACGGCTCATTACCGCTCCACCGGTATTTTGACGTAGCGTGTTACTCATTATAAACTTAAGCAACAATGAAACGGAAAAATAGACAGGCAAAGCAATTTAAGAAAAAGCGTGTAAAAATTAACGTCAATATTTTTTTCTGAGGTAAAAATTTACATTTGAGATGCTGTAAAATGTTTACCAAAGTCTGCTTTATGTACCATAAAAAGCTCAAGATGAAACATGTATATTAAAAGAGTTTTACGACGTTAAAAAGACCAAATACGACCGGTGGATAGGAAGTGATGCGCTCTCTTCACGCCCGATGCACGTTTTGAGTGCAAATACATGCACAATCTCACTCTCGGTCATCCGCTATCACCCTTATTCCTTCTCTTCAGGTTTCTCCATTCCTCCCTCCACCCCTTCACCCTTCCCCGCTCCATCTCCGAAGGTTTATCTCGCCGTGGCGTGTCCCACGACCACCCGAGGCTCGATGCTTCGGAAATAATGCGCCGCGACGTACGAAAATCCTTTGCGAGCGCGAGTTCACAATGAAGTGAGGACACTCGATTTAACCTTAAATTTGCGCCAGGAGTGATTTACTCCCACTTTTGCGGGTGCACCGAAGCGAGTACAGCTAAGTGAATGATAAAAATTTATGATGATCGGTTCGTAACGTAATATTTTAACCGGAATTCTCAGAAATAAATACGAAGGACAAAATTATGTTGACGACCTGTGAACGATCGCTGATAATCCCGATTGAGAAATTTTCATTAGATTTATTTTAGTTGTCTTCTGAGCAAAAAAGTGTCTTGCAATGTATGGACGATGAATATGATAAAACGATGAATTATTTCTTGAATAAATATGCATGATTATATGTGTGCGTGAATTATGTACTGTGTTACCTTTGATTTTAATAGCCAAGGAAGGATAATAAACAAACAAATAATAATTTTGAAGTGGAGCCGACTTCAGGAGTTATTTCTTCCCCCAGTTTAAAAATGTAGATGCTGAAGAAAGAGCTTTGTATAGTGGCTTAAGATAGCATCCCCGCTATCTGAAATGCATTCAAGAGCCATTTAGAACACCTGGCTTTGCTCAATGAGGCAAGAAGGATTATCTCCGGAAATTCAACGAAGCAAATGAACCTCAAATAGCATTCATGAAATGCAAGCAAACGGTTTGCAAATGAAACTCCAAAAATAGTCAGCCAATTGCTAAGCAGATGCAAATGATAAAACACGCCACGTAGTCAAGGAATTAAACTGCTTAATTTTAAAGAATTAGGTTGCATGGCGGAATAAAAAAGAAAAAATTAGTCCAATGGCAGATTTATTGTGCTTTTTTGCTCAAATAATATGCTAGGAACTGTGAAAATGACTATCAGTCTAGCATTTAATTGTATACAATGCGAAAAATTTGAATTACATTTAAAAAGAATAAGGCCTGAACGGCAAAGAATAGCTTAAAAAGAGAGGTAATTTCATGTTTCAATGATGAGATGAATGAACGCTACATTTTTCTGATGCTTTTTAAAAGACAATAAGAAAATCTTGAAGTTTTGTCGAAAAAATATAAATGAAAATCCGTTATCCTAGATAAAATTTCCACTTGTTTCAGAGAGAATGGATTTTTTTGTATGAAACGCTCCACTATTTAGTTTTACAGGATCGATTTGAAAGCGTGCGGAAAACAAGATGTGTCAAGAATCTTCTGGCCTGTTGCTGATAGATGATTCCAACGTAACAATTGACCTTTCCAGCGATCTTTTGTTGTGCCATGTAACCGATTTTTATATTTGAATCTCCG
Source organism: Ischnura elegans (assembly GCF_921293095.1). Taxonomy (NCBI): domain Eukaryota; kingdom Metazoa; phylum Arthropoda; class Insecta; order Odonata; family Coenagrionidae; genus Ischnura; species Ischnura elegans. Next base: position 26,387,984 of record NC_060246.1, read on the forward strand.
CATACTCTACAGAGGACAAAAGAATATCGTTCACGCGTCTGCGAGAGACACCCGTCTCTATGAGGCACATCCACCTGCCACTGCAGAGGCAGCTGCCATACGCCTCCACCACCACATTTGAGACTTCCTTGAGAGATACTTCACTCCTTCCCACCCTTCAGGGCTCACTCAAAGTCTCCCGCTGAATTTTATTCTCCCATTTCTCCCCAATGACTTCCGTCTTCATCTTATAAATTCCCAGAATCTTCCCGCATCTTCTCCCTCGGGCAATTGCGTAATATGGTCTTTATTCTCGAAAGCCGCTGTATTTTTCTTTTAACGTAGCGCTAAATCAATTTTTACGAGCCTCAAGGGACTGCAAAGGGGGTACGTGCTTTGATATACCTCTGATTAATACGCAGAAAGATATATTACTAATTAGTTTGTATCGGAGTAGGGTTTTATGTCAAAGTACAAGCTTCATTTCATTTAATGGAGTGTATAAAGTTAAAGTCAGCTCATTCATTGGGAACACGCGCAAAAATTAAATAAAAAAACTCAAGTATTAATTTGTAAAACTACGAGTATCATGATTCTATCACGGAAAAAACTTCCAAAGCTTCGAATTCAGCCTACAAAAAAAGTAATCAAATATCTTCTTAAAAAAACGATTATTCTATACTCGCAATCCTAGACACTTCTATCGAAATCTCGAAGTTAATATCTTATTAAGAAATGAAGATAAATGTCTACTCCAAAAAGCTAATATTGGAAAAATATAAATTTTGACAAGAAAATCTTCAAGTCATGTATTTTTAACCAAGTTTTCTTTAACTCGATTTCTTGTTTTCTCGTGTGTTTGTCATTCCGGGAAAAATCTTGTAACTCAAATTTCGACCACATTCTGACTATCTAGAGCTCTGAAATTTTCAGGATAATTCAGAAGTGGATGGCAATTCAATTTTCGTTCTTATTTACCATGATTAAAATAGTGTCTCGAGTATATTCGACTAAAGATTAAAAATGTGGACTAGTTCCAAAAATGTCCACTAAAATCCACTCGAGGTGCTGCAATCATTACAGGCGTAATGAATTCTCTTCAAAACGCTAGAACACCAAAATTTCCATCCCTTTCGCTAAGATACAAGGTTGATGATACCCATTGATCAGCTAATATTACCTTCAAAAGCTTACATACGCACCACGTTTTCCACTTTTGATGCATGAAATGTTCTTCTAAAATTTATTTAACGTAACTTTCTCGTATTTGAAATTTTCAATGATTTAAGCAGCTATGGACCGTTACTTTCATGTTTTTTTTGTTTTTTTTTAATAAAAAATAAATTTTTAATAAATATTTTGTAAATTTTAGTATCATTTCAAGTAAATTTACCCGGTAAGACGATGTTTTAAACCTAGATGAGCGACAAGTAATACTATTCCAAGCCTACCTGCATGGGAAAGAGAGGGATAACAGCACGTGCCGGGTTATTTTGAACCAAGGCAATCAGAATAGCGAGGATTCTCAGCTGCAGGCAATTAACAGCCTAACGAAAGGAGCGGGATTTTAAACTCAAGTGCCCGCCCCCTTTGTTTAATTTCCTCGCCGCCATCCTCCACTCCCAACCCATCAGCGCCTTATTAAACCGCTTCATTTCCTCCGACCCCGCCCCCCCCCCGTCTCTCTAGTCTTCTTTCCCTTTGAGACGTCGTCGACTACTGAGAAGAAAGGGGCCTTTGCGATCCAATTGGAGAGCCGAGCGCGCAGAAAAGAGAACAGTTGCGGTCACCCGGGCGCAGTACCCACACTGACAATCGCCTCTCTCTCCCCTTAATTAGTTTCCTAGACGGCCCATACCGACCAACTCCACCCCTTTAGCACACAGAACTCAACTTTCCTACCACCGATGGTAAAGCAAATGCCAGATCAGAGTCAAAAACATTCTTTACATTTCACTCGCTGTTAGTGTGTCAAACCGAAGGTTGGCTTCGATAAATAAGTATAGATGTGATATATATTTCAAACCTCTTGCGTGAAAAGTGGCGGAATGAACATTAATTTTCAAGGATAACCATCCCCCTGGACCGGGAATCGAACCACCCGGGACAGCTGGTTTTAAGGGCCACCGTGTAGATAAATAAATACACTGTCCACGTTCCATAATTCGCACGTAAATTATACCTGAACCCAATAATCTCGCAATAGACCTCAGTAAAATCGCAAAGGGATTCAAGAAAAACTCAGATAGAATAGTGATCTCCGCATTAGTCCGGAAAGGTGAACCGTGGATGGATATGCGGATCAGGTGAATATTTACCTATGATCACAGATGTGAAGGTGAGGGTGGATTTCACCATCTGACTAACCTCCTTACATGAGTGTGATTTTCTTACTTCGCATTGTCCGCATGATTTCCCTCCAAGTTCTGGGAAATGACATTTCGAAACATGAGTAGATATTTTTTAGAGCAATATGGTGAATTTTCCTAGGTATATAACTTGGAACAATCGTGAGCTGAAGCTCAAGATTTTTACTAAGAGAGGAAAGAAACAATGGATAAGCTAAACAAATACGTCGAAATAAATTTCATATGGCCTCTCAGTTCTTCATCTCAGACTGCTTAATCAAAATTTGTATGAAATGAATTTTTATGTCGTTAGTACTGGAGAAATCCGATAAAGCACAAGCCTAACTATAATTTTTGGTCGTTGCTGGGCTAATTTATAAGAAGAATTTAGCAATAAAAATCAGCATGACTATCTGAAATCCTACAATACAATGAGCAATATTTTCTCATTAAATGCATGAGTCTCCATGAAAGTCTATGAATCGAGCCATGAAGAACAAACAGCATGAAAGTAAAACAAAGGCGATATACAAATCGAATAGCTGCTTTCACACATGTTTTATTCTTGAAGGAATCAGAGAAGGTACTATGAAGACCCAAACATCCAATTAAATTCATTTTTTACTTCACTGCGAAAAGGTCATTGTTGCATAAGAAATAATAATTAAATATTTTAAAAAATCCGTAAAATACCTCTTATTTCGCATTGTTTCAATATAATCAGATAAAAGATAGGACTTTAGTGCTTTTTACAGAAATACTTCCGTAGACTAGTAAGCGGATACCATTGCCTCATTTCAAGAAAGAAACTAGGTAGTCGGATAGAAACTGAAGAACTGGAGGAGTAAGCGAGGGTTGGAAAAAAAAAAAGATTCGAACGACGTACGAGGAGCAATTTTACGGCGGAGAGCTTTTTTTAGGGAAATGTCCTCTGTCACCCCTTCTTCGTCATCGGTACGGAAGCCTATTATTCGCAGAAAATAGCCCGCTATTCACGTTCGGAAGCCATTTTTCCCAGCGCCAATCACATATCCTATTCCCTTTCGACCATGCCTTTCTTCCTTCCTTCGCATACAAGGAAATCGCCTCCCCCCCTCCCTCATAGAGCTTATTCAATCGCCTTTAAGCCTCCCTCCCCCCTTTCCGCACCCCTTTCCGCCGGACTGGCGCACGTGACCTCATCGCCCCTATACCCCGCACAGTTTCCTTTAGGGTGGTTGATATTGTAATCGCTGGTCTCTGATGTGTGTCCACATTAATAGCTTAATTAAACATTAATTAAAAGAGAATGGTCCAAGAAAATTGGGTGTGATTGCGCAATCGTGACGTAGATTCTCGCTCAAAGCTTTCGTTTAATTAAGCGCGAAGACTAATTATTTCAGACACTTCAAATCGCACATTTTCGTCTAACTTTAATTATTTAATGCCCATAAAAATTCAGAGTAGTGAATAAAATGTCGAAAAGACTGGATACTCAAGAAAAACAGTTTTCATGGTAAGTGCATAGTGCATCCTAAAAATGTTTGCGTTGCCATGGCTCAGTAACTAATGGGTTGCGATTCCATGTATATTGACAAAAATGCTTAAACTTGATTCCTCTACCACCTCCTGAAGTATTACAGATTCCTTCTGAAACAACGTGTATTTCCTATGACGCTGCGTTGTCTCCCCTCTCCTAATCTAAACTGCAGAACGTTAGTCTTAAAACGGATTTATAATTCCTTCATAATATCTTCTGACTGCCCTGAACTCTTTTCCCTGCCGAATTTTTGGATACCAACCCATGCGGACAATGCGAAGTAAGCCGGTTCATGAAAACTGCACACATGAAAATCACCCCTCAGAGGCTTAAAACTTATGGTCTGCTTCGTTTTCGCCATTGAACCATCCGAATTTTTGGATACCACCTGCTCACTCTCCCTACTCCCTCTTCCTATTCCAGAATCTCCACAACCGAGCGCTCACCTTTATATCGCCTCTTTTCCCTCCTAAACTAAATCCCTCTCTCATCGAACTTTTTTTCTTATCATGCAACAATCTAACCGCACACCCTTTGTCCCATATGCCAGCTAAATGAATGTTTTTTCTTTCTCCTTTGGCTCATTAATTTCTCGTTAGTTTCTCTATTGTTGATAACTAAGACGTTACGATCCGATTACGTCCACATGTTTATGGACATAAAATGCTTAATATTTTCTTCCTTTCCACCACTTGGGGGTTTGCAGATTCCTCCTGAAACACCTTGTGCATTGCCTAAGAGTTGAATATTCCCTATACCTAAAATAAAATATAGCCTCTAGTGATTCGTCATAATGATTTTACGATTTACCAAGATCGTGAGTGAAAAAATATTAATAATCACTCTAAAATCGGGGTATTGCACAGTATACATCTATAGCTTTTCCACCCAAAGCCGGATTGGATTTAATCGCACCCCGTATCACTAACAAATCCGTATATCGCCACATTCGGAACCGCAGTGGCTCCACTCCTCTTTTCCAGGTCTCGCGAAGCATCCGTCAACGTCTCGTCATAATGTGGGTCTCGCTCCCGACCTACACCCTTTACTAAGTTCCCCTTCCCCTCTTATCATACATTCGCTCCCTTGCGAACCCCCTCCTTCACATACTCCTTTAACAGCCTCACAGAGTTCCAGTCGCCTATTTTTAGCACCAAGGGGGCAGGCGAGAGGGACGAAGTTAGGACGAAGCACGCCTCCGGAGGTCCAACAATGATCCAAGAAGAATGGTACGTGGGAATCGCGGGCGCATTTTGAGTGGGGTGGGAATATCTCGGCCAAGTGCTTCACGTTTTCGCGCGGAGGATAATCGACAGAGCTATTTTTACGCTTGAGAATTAGTCTTCAAATAGCTTGTCACCGGTAGGAAGTCTTACATAGAAAATGAAAACTTGTAAACGTTTTGAAATCTTTTTTACATCCTTCAATGTAGGCACATCTGGTACAGCCTTTCGCCTCTTTCCCCCTTAGGTCTATTGGTAAAAATAAATTAATAGCGAGGTAAAACAATAAAGTGGTCTCCAATGGCCGCAGAGTTAGGATTGATATACAGGTAGGAAAAAATTACTGTGTTTACTGTTCGCATGAACGGAAGGATTCGTAGTGCGGTGACCAACCGTAGCCTCTCAACCGCAAAACCCTTCACAAGCACTCACTCAACTCGAAGGAAACTTTGCGAGGGTTGATGGGGCCTCTCTAAAGTTGCACTGGTTGACGTACCACACACGCATACAAGCATACAGCAATCATTCTTTGGGCTCGACTTCGGGAGAGAATTCTCGGACTGGAGCGATGGTAAGGGTAACCTGGACACTAGCACCCCACGAAACGCGCCCCACGAACCGGGGCACATTTATACATTTCCCCCATCTCCTCGCATCTCCTAACTATTCAACCTTTTTTCTTCCCCTTTTCACTCTATCATCTGTGGAACATTTAGGCAAGCCCATATACTTCCAATGAACTACTAGCATCATAAAATTTCATAATAAATATAAAATATTATTTATTTCCACACTACCGAAAACGGGACATATTGACCTTTTACATCGGGGATTTAAATAATTTAACAATTATTCGTGCAAGAACAACCATACCCTGGATAGGAGCAACCTAACTAGGGATTCGAACCCGCGACCGCTCATTCGGCAGGCGAGGACTTTACCCCGCCGCCACTGAGGCTACCATATACTAAAACTGCTTTGAAAAGGACCAATTACATTACCAAGACATCACATCGACAAAAAGACTGTTTACTCATTATTAGAGCTAAGTGACGTGTTAAATTTAGGGATGAGTTCCAGGCAAAAGCTTTGGCTCAGGCAGTAGTGGAAATTGACGCTTAGGTACATGATCATGAAGCTAGTCATTACTTGCTCTGCTGTTCCGCCTCATAACTTGACTATTAAGCTATTTCTTTTAATGAGGGTAAGCATATCACCCGGGATATAAACTGTAGACACTTCGATAATTAACGTAAAGCTATACCTACCCACTTGGCCGACAAGCTCCCCTTTACCGATAATGACAGCGTATTCGGGATACGGTTCAAGTGCAGGCAAATGATTTCTTGAGGATGGAAAGTTCGTCAAGCAATTTACCGCGAAACAGCCAGCGGTATAACCCATACCAAATCGCCCACGAGAATAAACTAGATGCAAACATTTCACAGAATAAACCCGACACTTATTTTGAGATGAATTCCACAGATGGTAAATAGAAATTTATTTATTTCTTAATAGAATTTCCGCACTTCAAGTACACTTGCGACTCTGTAGAGGTTCATCGCGGAGTATTCCACTGTTTTTCTTTTCTGCGAAAGGTCAACAAAGAGTTGAAGAAGTCAATGAGATGAGAACGAGCAAAGTAGAGAAATAGGTGGGGGAGTTTTTTCTTTGGTTTGGAGAAGGGGGGATAAATGTGTAGTGGAGGAGAGCAAACAATGGGAGATTGGAGATGGGTTGAATGGCTGGACATAAATAGAATCGCCTTTGTGAGAGTCGGAGCATTTGCGAGGAATTCCACCAACGTCCTCCATTAGGTGGCTGTCGATCAGAAAACCCAACAGTAACAGTACGTCCGAGGGGACGATGATACCGCTGCCGCCACCAGAGTGCAGACAAATGGCCACCCTGACACTGACGATATCACGGAGGATAAAAAAAAAAGAGAAATTCATGGACAATCCAGTTGACTATGGGAAACTATTCGGAGATAAATTCCAAAGGAACGTCACCGCAGTCCCGGAGAAGGGGTTTGAGGTAAGACAGGCATTGAATTTGATTTCAAAAATTGTTCACATTATTCACTAATAAACACAAACAATGGATATTCCGTGAGTAACACGAAATATCCATAGTTTCTTATTCAATAGATTCGTGGACATTACACCAATCCCAGGCAGAACAATAAACATGTGCATAAATGTTTGACATAATGATTTGATTATCACTTCCTCGGCGTTTACAGTGACAGATTTGGACTGTTTTAAAATCATACTTATAAAAACAAGGAGATGGAAATTCTACCAGGAATACAATGAAAACAGAAATCCATTTAGATTCAACAGGTATTACATCTGTGAAATTTTAATAAAAACTTACAGGCTAAAATTTCTCCAAAAGCTACGCAACAATGAATGGATGCAGCGGAGAATATTTTAAAACAGAAGATAGAAGAAATATCTTCCACTTTCCACCATCTTAAATAAACTTCCACCAGGCTTAAACTAGTTGTAGTTAAATAAGAATTGAAAAATTTACAAGACATTGGAAATAATTCTACCTTTTAATTTTTAAGCATAATTTTCAGATTTTCAAACCAAAATAATATAGTAGAAATTGTACTTTAAAATTTTGAAATTTATCAGAGTTTCACGTAACAGATTTATAAAAGATCAAAATTCATCGACTCAATAGATATTATGAATAAATTTCTTCACAATAAATATGATACATTTTCCGTTAGTTTTTGACAGAATGTATGCAATAATTAGAATTAAAAATAGCACTTATCTGCCCATAATAACGCTGTCCTTATACTCTTTAAATATTCCTTATAATGAAATATGATTCATAAATAATTCTACCGCGAATATATTCCAGGGTGCACACATTATTTTTCCATAGTATAGGAAATTACCAATTACTCTCTCATCCAGTGTATGAGGGCAGCAAATTGCGTGAATAAAGTTGAGTGAGTTACAGTAATACTAGCAGGAAGGTCCATTTTGCGGACGCTAACATCTTCAGATGGCGAGGTGATTTTTCGCCTAAAGATGCCTCGGACGATTTTCGAGTGTTTATTTGTGGGAGCGGCCTTCCATCTACCTCCCGCCCCTTACCCTCCCCCCCCCCCCCCTTAGCAGTTGAAAGGACGACGGGCGATGGAGTGAGTGAATGGCCAAAGTGGACGAGGAGTGGGGGATATGGGGTGGTAGGTGGCGCCTCGCATCATGAAAATGGCGAGGAGAAAGAAAGAGTTGCCGCGGAAACGGGTGAAGGGATGAGGGAGGAGGTGGGGAGATAAAGATAGAACAGGAGACGGGATGATGGATACGGGAACTCGAAAAATGAGATAAAGATTTGAGAGAAGGAGCGTGTCACACACATATGATCTCAACTAACCACCAACACGACCACTATGTGGGGGGAATCAAGAATTCATGTGGAGCACAACTTATATACAAAGCGTGATAACTTGTCTGACTGTATAACTCATTCATTCATTCACGCAAAGTCCAAACAATCGAAAAACCATGACATTTTCAAGAAATATTCCCTGGGGCACGCATTGGTCCACCAAGAAAGCGTTTTTTCAGAAAAAAAACTTTTGGGACTGTTTTTACCTCAAATATTCACTTTTATCCCACGCAAAAATGCTGACGAAATTCCTTAAATGATTACGAAAGGATTTTACTAGTAAAAATGTTAGACTTCCTTAACGTGTAAATTAGTGAACATTAAAGAAGGAAGACTGCAGACCGTTATAGGTGTTCAATATCGGGATGGACACGATATTGGTAAACTAGAAAAGGACACGAACGAAGAAGTTCCTGATGAATTATAAGCATAGCTTGAGCATAGGGGGCTGAAAATTGAGATAAAAAGACGCACAGGGTGTGGATACAACATTTAAAATTGTTATAGTGGGTATTGCACCGCAATATGGGAAAAGATAAAAATTTGTGGTGAGGAGGGGAAAAAAGAACACGTGGTTGGATATGAAGACAAGTGTTCATGTAGAGTCAAGTGAAGGAATATATTCGTGAAATTACAATACTTTAAACATGAATACAGAGAAAGATCTGTTACTACAATTCCCACAACCCTTCGGCGATTTTATTTAAACTAAAAACAATTTTTCACTTCACAATTTAAAACTAAAAAAAATTCCGTAAGCAAACTATGAAATCACTAATGCACTCCCTCCTTACATCGATCCCTTTTACTTGTCATGCAAGAATTTCACCATCCACGCATTGTCTCATCTGTCAGCTAACTGAATGTTTTCCTTTCTCCACTGGTTTATTTTTTAATTGCTTTTATATTGTTATTGTATTTTGTCTGATTCATGTTTTGTTAAAATTTTCACTGTAAATTGGCGTTACGGCAGTATGTGAATAATTATTTTAATAAATAAATGTAAAGTGAATATAATCGTAATATGAAAGGCTAAATGTCAAGAAAAAATCAAGAATAAACGAATTGATGCGTTATAATATGTTTTGTCGTTCATCAAATGTTTGCAAATGTATTTATCTATTTTCAAATATTTTTAGTCCATTTTCATTTTATTACTTCGCTTTACTAATGTGCTTGCTGACGTAATTAAATATGCTCTACACACTTGATCGCATGACCTACAAACAACTCTTTATGTTCATTCCTTATAAAAGATTCTGCCAATAAATCCTGAAAACCATTCAAGTTAATAAAATACATTATTATTACTAATGGTAAATATGTTATCGCTTTTTAAAAGATAAATGTATTTAAACCAGAACCAATTGTTTGAAGCAAAAGTCACTGTCAATTGATATAGAGCAGGTCATTTCAATCGAAATTGCTAAAATGTTGCTTGGAAACGAGGCAAAGGGTTATAGAGAGCGAAGGCTGTAGCTAGGACACCGTCGAGAGAAACTATAGATGGGAGTGGTTGGAGCGACCGACCTACCCCTTCCTCTCAACCCCCTTTTATCGCTACGGTGGCCCCTCCCCCACCTCCTTGCGCGGCAGGGAAGGAAGGGAAGGGTGTGGGGGGGGGGGGTAGCCGTGTTGCCTCGCAACGGGAAGACGTCACTGGGCAGGCAAACCTCCCCCCCAACCACCTCTTCCTCCCTTCCCTTCTCACTCCCTCCCCTCACCTCCGTCTACCTTAAACCTCTTCTTCTCGCCACTTTACCCCGACAAGAGGGGTTGGAAGGAGTAGTTTGAAGGGAGACTCACACACACACAAACACATATACATACATCCTACATATATATGCATATATATTAATCGAGGGTGGGAAAGGTGGTGGTAGATCGGCGACTCGAGGAAACTCGGTCTGCCGACCTTTCCGATAATCCGGAAGTTGGCGTGGCACCCCTTCCATCAGTGCAGCGGCAGGAGAGAATTTCGAAACTCAAACTCCCTCCAAAAAAATCATCGCAGTCACATCCTTCCTTCTCTCTCTCTCTCATTTCCCTTCCAGAATCCTCACGTGTCCAACCCTCGGAGCGTTTTATTGATAGAACAGACATGTGTTTTAAAACTTCAAATATTTATTCACCCCTCGAGCGAATATTAATTTTTCTCTTTCTTTCACCCCTTTCCTAAAAATTTGGTAGAAATTCAATGGAATATTTTTTCAGCTGAGTAATCGAGCTCGATATGGATTATCCTATAAATATATTGCCAATGGACAGGTCGTCTATTAAGGGATGCATATATTTCGTAAAGTATGTTGAAAAAGATGCTAAAAAATATAGCCAATTACTACATTAACCAAATAAAAAAAACCTACGTCTGCCAATTTTTCTGACGTCACGGTAATGCGTCAAGTCAGGTATTGAAGGAGGCAAAAACGGAAGGAAGGAACGGAAAAATCTTTATCGGTTTCCACCACAGCGAGATCAATGAGTGTCATATTATAAAAAACGTGTCCATAGATGTCACACAGATAGGATGTTTTATGGACTTATTCATCAATACCTGCGCTCAGAGACTAGCAATGAAAACTTCAGCCATCTTAAGAATTTCGGCTTCTTTTAGTGCCCTCGTACTCACAGTCCCTTCTTCTCTTTCTGTCCTTTCCCTTCGCCTTGAAGAAATAATCCAGCAAGTTTTCTACCTTTCCCTTAGGCAAACCATCTTGCATAAATTCTTCCCTCTCCGTATTCCTTTTTTGTCCTCGAGTGGATGATGTCAGAAAGAAGTGATTACTAATTCCTTCAACTCTGGCGAGTATTTCGTTTTGGGCTTAGGACCAAGGGTGAAATTGTGATGCCTGTCGCTGGTTATTGGAGCAATCTTCGCGAGAAGTAATTATATTATGACGGTTTTGGCTATCATGTTTAAACTTAGTGCACCCTAACAGGTTAACTTATTTTTTCGGGTAGTTGCATGTACATAAAACGTGAAAATGCCGTATTAACTTTGTCGTCAACAGTAGAAGTTTATTCTAACACGAATGTCACTTTTAATGTAGAAAACTACGAACTTGATTATAAAATGAATGCCATTCATATGAATAGACTATCGCCAAAAACAAAATAGAAAAAATCAACAAAAATGTATGTAGGAGTAAGCAGGGGCGGATCCAGGATAGGGACAACGGGCTGGGCTAAGTGGGGTTAAAAATCCAGCAGTAGGGGGGGTCGGAAAAAATTAATTATTCCATCTAGTGTAAATAGGATACCCAAGGGGGGGGGGCAATATCCCTCTTACCTCGCCCCACCTTCATAGATCCGCCACTGGGAGTAAAGTAGAAGATAGATTGAGAAAATAACGTAAAGAGGAGTAAGAAAGAGAGAAAAATTAATATTCGCTGGAGGGAAAGCAGTAAAAAGAAAAGTTGTCTTGGGTCTAGCACCGGACAAAAATTGCTCTCTTGGCCTGCTCCTTGCATGGGAATCGACCGGAAGGACGGCGAAATATTCATACAGAAAATATGGGAACCCTTTTGCACGCCCCTTTTCCATGGATATCCCCCGTCGCGGAGTCTCGAGGGTGAGGTGAATCGAAGCGTAGAAGAATTCTTGGAACGAGCTGGAGGACACAGAGGGTTAGGGGGAGCACGGGGGATCGTCGAACGTCGTAGATGGGATGGGACCAGGGGAAAGCATTCTCTATGGGCATAGGAGCGGTGATCGGGGTTCCGAGGGAAGTTTTGCGCACATAATACTTTGGTAAGGATAGGCAAGGAGAGGTGAAAAACTTTTTCTCAGAAAGAAAAGATGAGAGAGGGGTCGTAAAATAGTGTATGGACGACAGAAAAAAACTATCACGAGCATCTTATCTCTCAAGTGGTATATAGTTTGAATCCTTCCGGGTTCACGCATTTTGTGGTACTTGCAGGTGAGGGTAAAAGTACATTTTAGTGCATCAAAGTATGTGATAAATGGCTGCTGCTTTGTAAAAATATTTTGGAATTTCTCGCGATCACATTTAAAAGTTCGAAAAATAGGTTACTAAGTGTTTTTTTAAATTTTTTTAGCAGGTTCCGAGGTTCATCTTCAAGTAAAGATTTTGCAGACTCATAGTACAACGCTCGCGATACGGATTTATGCAAGTCAAAACTTCGTCTCACATTAATGATGGCAAAGAGAAAGGAACTGATCCTTTTCCTTACTCTGTGATATTTTCACGGAGATCGGGTGAGCAATCGGGTGAGCTCTAGTCTGAATGAGGAAGAAGCTTTAAATAATTCCTGTCATGTAAAGAAATATAACAGCGTTTATGAGAATCTAGTTGAGCTTTGGATAAAGACTAAACACAATATTGGAGTAACCAACCGAAACATAACGAAAACGAAAATCATTGGCTGGCGAATATACTGAAATTCGTAATAATTGAGAATAAAAACGCTTAGTTACTTTCTTGGAAGCATCGTGCAGTCACCTCCTCTAATTATCCTCTTTCTATCCCCTCCCCCATTATAACCCCTTCCTCTCCTTGACCTCTTAATTCAAACAGTGCACTTCCCTAAAATTCAGTAATCGTTTCTTTGAAGTGAACTGAAAATATCGAAATGGGTTGATGAAAATATACTTAATAGAGACTTTAATTTTTAACATACATATTTATTCTTATTGAGTTGATGCGCTAGATTAATTAAACACGAAGTAATAATATTGGTTGTGGGAACCTGTTACTACTAGAGAAATTATAATTATAAACTTAAAAATATGTCAAAAACAAATTTCATAAAATCCAACATAACAAAATTAAAATGATCGCGAACTTTTTGTCATTACGCTCCGATCCTTCACGACGATAACGATTACTTATAATGTCTAGGGGTCTATAATCGACCCTGAGAGCAGAGAATAGGTTTAGAGAGACGCATTAGCACTAGAGTGAAGCAGGGAACGAGGGTGTCCTGGGCTTCCTCCTATGAGAACGGGGCAGGGGTCCGTCCAGGTGGGTGTGGGGATGTGGAGAAGGTCATCCGTGAATGCCACCGGGTGAGGCGGCGTGGCATTCCACGCAAGAGACGCCGACGGGAGAATGCGAAAGGGAGGAGAAAGGGGGGAGAGGGGAAGGGGGTCTTTTGGGGCGAGGAAAAATATAGAGGCAGGCGAGCGTGTGGAGACTTCGGGAGCTAGGATATTCGAGGGGGTTGGAGGGGTGCTGGAATTGATATTTTGGGGTGCGGGGCCAGGGTTATGATGAGAAATAGAGAGAGGGAGAAGGGGGTGGAATGTTATCCCTTATATGCGAAATTGGAGGACGAGACAGGGTAGAGAAGAAGCCGAGGGAAAGGCCGGTGTCATTACGTGCTATTCATTTCACCTTTACATTCCATAACTTATTAAAAACGCACGCCACTATTTCTCAGATCTGAGCAATCGCTTTCACTCACCATCATACGAACTAAATATACTTTCCACTTTCAGCCTATGTTATTTTTGGAAAGGAAAACAAGAGCTGATGCTAGCTAATCATCGAGAATTTTTTCCATGTTATTTCTCGAACAATATCATCATTATTCCGCTCCATTATATTATCATTTTTCCTACATCCATACCCTACTCACATATCCTTCGGAGAGACCTTAATAATCCTTAGATTGAGGCTATTGGCCTCGTATGAAATCAATAGGTAGCCTATTGCCATCTCACCAATAAGTCTTGATTTTATTTTACCAAGATGCAATTACCTTTCCCAAATTTGCTCCAACTATAATATTTGCCTTTTAAGCAGCATGAGTTGTATGAATTATTTGAAAATACTTTTTCAAAAATATTTGAAAAAAAACAGTAACTGACGTTTTCATGGAGTATTGAAATAGAAATGGAACTTTGAGTTCAGCTTTCACGAATGAAAAATATTACGTAAAATGCTAAAATATTCGATATTTCTCTCAACATAATGCCAGCGTAAGGCCGACAATTGTAAAAGACTCTATGGCAAGCTGAATATTGGCGGGAACAGCGACCGAATCGGATATTTATCGTTTCCTACGAAGGGGGTCTGTATGTGTCCGAGGAATAGAATTTTTGAGGTACGATAACCTGCAGTTCAGTTCACCAATAATTATTATCCTAATTTAAATGGTAAACACATAAAGATATTTTTGATTGCCTAGTTTACTCAGACTTTGCGGACAACCTTTAAACTTGTGTGGAAGTAAACATTGCCAACTCGAAATAATGTTTTTGTTATTGTTTTTATGGTTTTCCTAGCAACATAATTACAGGAAAAACTCGATACGTACTAAGTTTATAAACATATACGTGGATATAACACGTGGTTTTTCGCGGTTAAAGAAAATTTGGTGCCTCAAGAAATCAGTGTCTTAATCATTCCGCCGCGTCGCATGCATGGACATGGGTCCCAGTGCTAAGAAGGGGAAGAGAGGCGTGAAATAGGGCGAGGTGACAAAGAGGCGAATGAGGATTGGGATTGGATTCGTTGGCTGCGTAGGCGAGAGGAGGGGGAGAGGAAAGAGGAGAGAGGGGCGCAGAGGGATGGATAGATGTGGGACGAGGGCGTTCAGGTGACGGATTGTAAGGGTGCTGGCGAGTTGGGTGCTGGCGAGTTGGGTGCGGGAAGGGGGAACGGACTGGAGTTGGCCCAAACGGCGCGGCGACGCGGCCGACCAATCCATTCATGGGACGGGGGAAGTCGATGCCAATGGGCGGAGAAGCTTTGGGATAATCTAAGACACTGAGAATAAAGAATTTTAATGCTCACATTTATTCCTAGAAAAAGCTGAAAATGGAATCTTTTCGACTGCAGGATTAATGAAATGCTTTTCTCGTACGCCATAATATAAAAGACGTTTTGCCATCATTGACAATATACACCGACGTAAAAAAGGCAGAGTCAGGATACACAAAATGAGGAGACTTCAATTCTTATATTCTTCTTAAGTTTGTAATGTTTTCGAATATTTGAACCCACATGGGCGCTATTTTCACGTGACTATCGTGGTTTTTCTTCAATTTCCATCATATTGTTATTGAATAAAAAAATAGAACAGCTCACTAGGCTACGTACTATTTTATTTATAAATAATCAGTTTCATTGAATACGAGCTCCATATCAGTTTATCTAAAATAAGTACCTATTCTAGTTATAATCAAAACTTTTCCTAAGCTTCGATTCGGCATGATTTTATATGTGTCGCACTAATTTGAAATCACTTTAGAATAGGTGCTCGATTTACAGACGTACTTATAATTTTCCTCGGAGAATGTACAAACAAAGAGTTATTTGAAACGGGAAAATGATGTAGAATGTACTTGTGAACTTATTGGCGTATATTGAGCTGAACTTTGCACATTACGCTATTCTAAGTGAGGTTCCCAATTGACCGATATATTGACCGAATAAATAAGCATTGAAAGTGTGAGATAAATTATCATAAAGTATGAGAATGCTACCACCGATACCATTTACCTAAGAAACGGTCGATCTTATTGACTTTAGGAGCATTTCATAAATGAAGGTTTTTAATAGCCTCTACGATAAGAAAGAAAAGTATAAAGTAACATTTAAATGTGGAAAAATTTCAAGAAAAATACGCACAATTGGTAATAAAGTCAGCAAGGTGATCACTTACGGAAAATTAGTCTTTTCCTTTCTAGTTATTGCCAGGGAGAAAAATCTCGAAGCAAAGACCACACTGGATCGCGATTTTTTCTATTCATTTCCAAGAAGTAATGCTTACTCTGGAATAGTAACAGACAATTAAACAGTGAAATGCTACCCATCTGCACAATTGAACGTGATAGTCAGGGCACAAGCAGCGAGGCAGAGAGAGAGAGACACACATAGGCATTCCCATTGCAGTCCCCTTACTCACCAAATAAGTCCACATGGAGGACATCCCAGAAGAACCTAAGTACGCAATTAGAGCATTTTTCTGCGAAACGATCCCTTTTGAAGCGAATAAGAGGAGTTGGATGCAGTGATTTTTTGCAAATTTTTTTTCCCCTTAAAAAAAATTCCATGGAAATAATTAGCCGCCCAAACTCACCCCCTTATAAGCGGAGATCTCCAATGAGCGGGCAAAATAGTTGGTGGGAAATTAAGGCGGGAGGGTTTGGGGCTTAAAATAGGGGTGCCGTGTTGTCCCTCCACGGGGTGGTTGGAGGATGTAAAACGCAGTGCCGAAGTGAGGGGTGTGGGGGCGAAGGAGGGTCAGAGGGCTGAGGGGGAAGGGAACGATGGGAGGCGGTGGTGGAGAGTAGATTTTGGGCGCGGAGAGGATCGATGTAGCTGGGCCGGCCCCAATGGCAGTGGCTGGCTGGCTGGCTCCATCGGATAGGAGAGAGAGAAAGACACGGATAGGTGGCGGGTGGGAGAAGCTACCGCTTCTAGTATCTCATTGTCAGCGTTGGTAAAAGTACTAAGAAAAAATAACTGGGCTCGATTACACTTACTTCGTAAAAAAAACAATAAATTGCGAGCAAAATTGGCGGCTAGAAAATGTGAATACCAATTGATATTTAAGGGTCCCTTACCAGAGAATTGTTAATCATAGGGTTAAAATGCTAAAAGCAAGGAAATACCTAAGATGATCGCGACCGAAATAGGTAATAAACGAGCACTGCCAGTGTTGGTAAAAGTACTGAGAAAAACTGATTGGGCTCAATTACACTTCCTTCATAAAAAAGCAACCAATGGCGAGTAATATTTACAGATTAAAAAAAAGTAGTCACTAGCATAACAGTTACAATGAGGTACTTCTTGTAAGATTGTTCACTCCTGGGATATCCTGGCAAGTGTCGAATAGTTCAGTAAAAATGTGGAATAGTTGAGTCATAGAAATTGCTAAAGTTGGTTGCGATTTCACTTGCGAAAGATACCATAATAACTGCTTTAACGACGCAAGGGGTGTCATATTTTGTACCCATCATAAGAAGGCTACGACATAAGAATGGCTGAGCCTAAAAATCAAGTTATTGCACATAGAGATTCCATGTTATCTGTAGGCCTAGGAAAATCAGTAAAGTAATCGTCAATTACGAACAAGTAACGATAAAAACGAAAATAACGATTCCTCTTTCACCTTAAGGAGTAATTTACAAGTAATAATTGAAGTTCGAAAAAAAATCGTTGCCAACACAAATCACTGGAAAAGTAATCGTTATAAGTAATCCTATTACTTTTACTCGAGTCCTTAACAACGCTGCTCATTGGCACGGACCCATCCCACACTGTCAATCCTCCCCACTCCATTGCATACATAATTATTCAGGTATTTTTCATCACCCTACTTGGTATAGGAAAAAATGCCATCTCAAACAATAAACACAATAATCATTAATACACTGGTCCCACTTCATTAGTAGGTAACACTTTAGAATAAATCGTATTTATACATTTAATTTTGGAAAAGTGCAAATACCTTTATATTTTAATATGTCCAACCTCAAATACATCATAACAGGATAAGTTGAATTTATTTTATAGATTACTGAAATAGGCACCTCTATGTTTGGTAATGAGTAGTTTTTATGTGAACTGATGATAACTATAAACTTTCTTCAGCAATATTAATGATACGAAGAGTGATTCAAATATTCATCAATCAATCCACTTGGATTGGGAGATGTACTATCCCGTATTATCAATATAATTGTGATGAAATTATTGCTTGAACATAAGATATGCCTGTACTTTATTAATGCATCCAAAAGCATGCTTGTGGGTTGCAATTTCACGACAAAATTCACATTCAAACACAAATTATTTCAGACTCTTTATTTAAAATACACATGGTAAAAAAGGATCCATAAATTCATCCCGAATCATTGATCAGGATATTGGAGATGATGAAATTTTTAAAAATTACAGTCTCCCTGCACAAAATGCATTGAATGGGTATAAATTTCTTTCCCCCTCCTCCCAAGGGTAACCCCAATCCAGCGGAGCAATAGAATTCACCCAAAATTCATAATAACTTCATTGTTTACCAGAAATTTCATTCTCTTTAATCAACTAGAGAGATGCACAGTCATTTGAATCACTTTTAATTTTGCGTTTTATACCTTGAGAGAGTGGCATAGTGAACAGGTTTTTGAAAAAATAATAAACTACCCGCAAGAAAGCTATTGGATATATTGTCACCATATTATACATTTTTCATTGTGCATTGTACATTTTTGCAAGGTTTTCATTAGCAATAATGAATTTATAGTATGGATTGACATTTTTCTTTAACAAAGTCAAGCTTGTAATTTCAGTACACACCATGTACCTAACTCAACCTTGCATATCATTTTGGGAAAATTACAACCCTAAATTAATCAACTTGGTTAAGATGCATAGGTTATACATTATTTCAATGGAATATAATAAGTAATCTGAGATGCTATTTTTTCCATGGTAAGATAAGTTATGCAGAAATAAATTTGACTATTTTTAACATGTGTATTGCATCTTAGGAGAGTGGAACAGTTAAAATTTGTTTGCGAATTAACGACCGATATAATAAGCGTAGTATTCATTAAATAAATCCGGATAACTAATGACACAGTTGGCATTAACTGTCAACTGCATAAAATCGAAGAAATAGTAAATAAATGATAAATAATAAGAAATAATAATAATCGATAATAATTAAGGCAGTCATTTATACATGATTAACTTCCAAGTAATACGACATGCGTTAATGTTACATTAGTCTAATTGTAAGTTTCAAAAATTGGAAATCTTGACAAAGCTAATGACAAGTAAGACAAAGAGCTTTAAGAAAAAAGTAAGATAGAAGAATAAAAGTACTCTCCGAATATCGGGTCGAAAATGATTTCGTCAATCATAAATTTTATAACGATTGCATCCCTTGATAACATATACTTTGATTACGGTTACGGGAGAAGAGTAACTTATTAAGAATATAGGCTCGAGAACAATATGTACCTCGCTTTCACAAAAAAATAATCCATTTTCGTCGAATGAATATTTCCAGAAAGTTGTAAGTGCACGTAATTTATATTTGCATTTGAGTTTACTCTACCTTTGTGCATTTCAAGGCGGGTGTGCCATACGGTCATTGCGCAAAAAAGTCAATCTGGTGAGTTTTACAACTTTCTGAGGAATATAATATTGATTCTTACACTATTTAATGAGTAATATTAATCTAATTAGGTAAAATGGATTAAATAAAAAAAAACTCAGAAGGGTTTATCTCCCAAAACACCCCCTAGCTGCGCCACTTTGCCATTTTACTGTCAAAATTTAAAAATTATCTCGACCTTAAACACGTACCTAAGTTACTGGCCTGGTTTGTTAAAAAAATCAGTTGATTTATTGCCAAGGTATTCATTCATAAATATTCAATGCAGGGATAACTTCACAGTTGTAATACTGCATTTTGGCCAACAAAAAAATCGTTAAACATACAGTTCGATTTCATCACACTGACAATTTTTTTTGAATCTGGAAGAAGTAGCGGATGTGTTGTGATAACTCCAACCATTTCAACTTATTTATACCTGCTCTTGAGTGATTTTCTGACAATTATCTACCGTAGAAAAACGAAGTCATATATCAACGCGTTGTAAGATGAACGAATATTCATGCACCCGCAAAAAAATAAATTTCTGGATGCGTACGAATATCAATTTAAACTTAGAAAAAATTTCTGATCAATAAATGCTCCTACTTAGTATCTGTTATCCTGCTATTACCCAAACAGGGCTGCACAAAAAATGCAGTCCCGTGAGGCGTCGTGATAGTTGATCCACATCCCGAAAGATGGCTTCGCTGGACGAAGTCACTCCCGCGCTCTCGCGAAGAATCCGGCAACTTCCAACTTCAGCCATGTCCTACATCAAAGGATAGGTAGGTATGCCCCATTTTTCGATTAAACTTAAAACACTTCTTATGAAGTGATTGTATGCATGTCTACGACAGGCAATGTGAATTTATTGAGCCAAAATCTAGATTACCACTAATCAATCCGTGCTCATGTATTACCTATTTTAACCGAAATCAATTTCAATATTTCCGCCACACTAGGCATTGAATATGAAGAGGCAATCAATATAAAAATACTTCTCAAGAGCACCAACAAGGCAAAGATTAGGCGAGATATGGTAATGAACAATGAGTACCATATTTTGGTAAGAGGATCATGGAAACCCATCGGTATTCACTTACCCTCTTGTGGGACATGTATGTCCCTTTATTAGTATAAGATAATCAATTATTTTGCATTCACATGAGCATATATCTAATATGGAAACTTCATCAGAAATTTCACGCAATCGTCAACGAGCGACATTACTATAAAATTAATTTTACGTTTCCAGACTTTCAAAATGGAACAAACAATATTTTATCATTAATAACTCTATTCCAATAATAAATAAATAAAACGAAAATTTTGACAGAATTTAAATTTGTCTATATACATAACTTCAGGTATTCCGTTTTATGTTTTTGAACTTTTATATCATGTAATGTGAAATAAGGAGCAATTATCGACTTTCTATTGAAAGGGATTCACTAGCGGTACACATAAATAAAATATTTTCTACATGAATTACTTTAAGAAAATTAAAAAAAGACGTTAGAGAAAAAATGACAGCTTCTTATATACTTTCAAAATAAAGACAATATTCGATAGACACTAATTTTGATCTATGAAGTTAAGCGTTATAACTTTGAAAAGTTATGCTGAAATGAGTTAGTTATTCAAGACGAGAGAATCATGTTTCACCAAAGGCTTTGATTGATATCAATGACATATTGCTGTTGCTTTCTCTATTTTTTCGTTTGCAATGTGTATTTTGGTGTATGTTTACATTTTTAAGAGATCAAGTTAACATTGTATAAAGCTATACAAATGCTATTTCTAGTCTACATGATATGGTTCTGTCAATTACTACTGTTCAAACTCAATCCTTCCGTGATGTCAAAAGAGTAATGAAATATTTGGAGAAAGGAAAGAATTACAGGCTAAAAGATTTCCGTAGTTCAAAATATTGCTCTTGGGTAGCAATTTGCAATGACAAAAGAACTTAGTTCTCACAAAAACCTGCAAATGTCACTCTTGTCCAACAGTGGGATATTTCCCATTTTTCGTGACTTTTTATGACATTGAAACCCTTTCGTTACTCACTCGTTGGTATCATACTTGCGTCAAAGCCTTTCGATGTTACATTTTTGTTGCTGTCGAACTGCTGGCAGTTGTTTTGCAACCGCAGTTTTGTGCTGTCTGGAGATTCTGTTAGTCAACCTTACAAGATATAGCTATAAAAACAAATTACAAATATTGTTGGGAACTGCATTCACCTAACATTTTCGCATAGTCTCGGAGTAAATGTAAATTTCAAACGTGTTAACTAAGCCAAAAGTTACACTGTCTTGCTATTTATAGCAACTCCATTCACGTTAGTCTACGATAGCAACTTTAAGGTACATGCAGCGAGAATGTGGGATATGGGGCAGAAAGACTTTATCCGTGAACAGAATAAAATGCAAAGGAAAGCTTCGCGATTCGTCAAAAACTGCCGGGGAGTACAGACAGCGTTATCCAAATGTAAACAAGTAAATTAGGCTTGGAGCAGCTAGAGACTCGGAGGGTGCGCGCTAGGCTCAGATTGCTAGAACAAATGAGAAATAATATCTTTTAAAAGCGACACAGAGAACATCTTATTAGGGCCCCAAAATATTTCCAGTTCCGATAGAAGCGGTAATATAAGAGAGATATGGGAATTCGTTAATTCTCCGAACCATAAAAGACTTTAGCCCATTATAACCCAGAGCTGCTTTTAAGCAACATCAAAAATGTATAAATTTTCAGCTCTATTTAGAAAATATCTAAATACGCATTATATTGTGGAGTAACTTTCAATGATGAAATGCATAGCTTCCACAGTAATTATGATTGAGTGCAAAATTCTCAAATTTTCAAAGTGATAAATCTTGAAATTAGATCTCTCCCAGAAGCATATTTGGGATATAAAATGGTTAATAAATGCGAGTCGTATAGTGTTTGAGAATTTTCTATTTATATGTAAACGGCCTAATGGTTAACACCCCACGCCTTTTGGCTGGTTTGGGGGGAAGTAAGTATACGTAGATGTGTATTCAATAACTTTTACGCAATTCACAGGTGATGCCTAGAAATTAAATCAGAACAGCAATATCAACGGTTAATGAGTATATGTGACCCCATTTCACATTCTGAAGCAACACGAATGACGTCCGAGGCTAAAAAATGTGAGAAGGGAAAATTGCACGCGCGATTAGTGTGGCAGCGATTCGTGGATGGCTCCCGACAGACGGCAAACATGAGGCCATCAAACGGGAAAACCCGTTTGCCGAAGTGCATCACGTAGATCCTTCGTCCCATCTGCTAGTCTTCTCTGTCCGGTGACGTCTCCCCAAAGTCGCTAGGCCGAAGGAGAGAGAGAGAAACCCCTTCCCGTCTCTTGCACTGCGGCCGAGTGTGGCTAATAATCCGATTCTTGACGTCAAACTCCTCTCTCGCCCTTCCGATGAGCCGCGGCCGATCACGTAGCTCGCGGCACCCGAAAGGAGCGGCTAGCACGTGCCCGGGTGCCGTGCCGCGAATGCCGGATGATCGCTAGGCGCAGATTACCAGTAGGGAAAGCGCACTCTCGATAACGCAAGGAGCATTGGGACAATTCCGTGAGAGGGAGGACGGTTGGGAGGAGAGTCGGGATCTATGTGACTGAGAGAGCCATATTTATTACACTCGTTTTCGCTGGCTGGTAAAGGCCTGAGTCCTTTTTTTTGGTCACCATATTAGTTCTAACAACTTTTATCTTGTATGATGTTGGGCTCGATATGTTGGAAGTTCTTAATATTAGTAAAATAAGACATTGAAATATTTCCACCGAGTTTCATTATGACACTACGGATTTCGTCGATACAAACAACATTATAAATATTATGTTGTTTGTAAGGACGAAACGCGTAGCGTCGTAATAAAACTCAGTGGAAATATTGCAATGTCTTATTTTACTAATACTAACAATTTTTGTTAGCCGTTTGTTCTTAATGACCGTGTATTTTCGGTGATATATAACCTACTTAAATTTAATCTTAGGTATACCAAACAGTTCTAGACTTCCCGGATTTCTGGCTCTTAAGAGGTGTGGACTCTTACAAGGCTACCTAAATGAGTGAAAATTAATGAAAATACCAAATAAACAACTTTAACTACTATATTTCTCTCTACTTCAAAGGAAGAAATAAAGAATCGTTAAAAAAATACTTTTAAATTATGGAATTTCGAGCTAGCTTCAAGCAGAGAGATGTTTCAATTTATGAATTCACTTTTTTTCGTGACATATTTCTTACTATAGTAAATAAGATAAAATATATTAAACGAACAAGCAGAAAAATCTAATTTGGGGGTATATTTGCCCAATTTTGAAACTTGTTTTCTCTCCATTTATCCTTCACTTAACTCCTTATTTATCCTATAAATTGCTGTTATTAATAAAATTCTACGAGAGTGGAACACATAATACATATTAACATACCTGATTCTTGAATAAATTTTATGCTTATAAATTTGACGTAGCAGATAGGTAAAGACGACAAGATGAACATTTTTTAGTATAAATTAAATCAAATTTGATTCTTAGATTGTAGTTCTTAAAATTAAAATTCAAGTGTTGCCGACGTGTCCTTTTATTTACAAATGATCATCAGAGTTTGATATGTAAACATAAGAAATGGTTTAAGCACTTAGTCTTGCACAGTATTGACGAAAAAAGGAAACACTCAATAAAAATTACTTTCAAATAATTAAGTATTAAATATTATGATTAATATTATTTATTATTAATGTCTTTATAATAAATAATAGTTACTAATATTTGAAAAAATATTTTGAATAATAATTTAAAAAAAGATAATCTAAATTGACTGGTAACCATTAAATGTATTAGCTTAAGTTTCCATTAATAAGTATTGCATAAAGGTATAATAAATCTCTTGTATTCTAGTAAGTATTGTATCTACTACTCTTCTTTTTGTTAATTTTACCACAGAATATTTCTATATTACGATAAAAAACATTGTGGTATAAAATAATTAGAAAAACAATACCCGAGGATGGTTTATAAATAAACCGAAACTACTTGCATTTCAATTTCAAGACATGCACTCGAATATTCAAATTTGATTTTCAATGTAGACTCTTGGAAAAGAAGAACGAAATAATCTCATTGTAGCATCAAAATGGAGACTCTGCAAAATTTAAAGTCCTCTAATTCGGCTGGTATTTTAGTGCATGCCCTGGGAAGACCACATAGGAAAGGCTAGCAAGTTATAGCGTACTTTTTACTTGTGTAAATATCTATCCTCCCCATCGTACGGTAATTTACACCTATGCAAAGTGCTGGACTTCTCCACGAAAGTTACGTAAAAAAGGCAAAAACGATGACCTCAATTCGGCTCGCAAAATTAAACGGACGGAAATCGTTGCTATGATTAAATCAGCAAAAGTAAATAAAAACTCGGTCACTGGGTCTTAAATTTCCGAGTGCGGTGTATCCTGCGTGGTTCCTGAGCTTGGGCGCGGATTTTCCAGGCTAGACGACGCACTGGAGATTTTCAGCGGAAAAAATTATGGGTGGATAACGAAGTGGGACAAACGGGAGAGGAAGCGGAAATGAGGAGAAAAATGGTGAGCAATGTCGAATGATACGAGGAAGCAGGTATTTTAGGAATTATCTACGTGCACTTAATTACGATTGCAGCAGTGGGTATTGAAAATGAGCCTTACATATGTACATAAAAGGAATTTTCCCAAAGAACTATGTCATTTGTATGACAATATATGCATATAACAATTGAAATAAATATCAATTGCGTAACTTCGGTCACTAATGAGGAAATTAAGGGACACTTTAAGTTTTTAAATGAGCATGCGGATTCATCAATGCATGCTCTTCAAATTTGGAAACATCCATTTAGTTATACAATAAATCCTCGATAATATGAACTCGATTACATATGATACCCAGAAGATTACCAGGACTGGGTACTGATAAACAATAGGGGCATTAAAATAAATATGCCTACGGGGAACTCGATATAAATTAATTTTTCCAGTTTTGAATAAAATCCTTTAATAGAGGCTAGAATTGGAGATACAAGAAGCAAAGGGATGGGTAAAATATCAAATGTGCAACCATATGGTGAAAATTTACATACGAAAAAATACATAGTTGTATTCAATCAGAATAAATAGTAAAGTGTTTGGTTTTACAATAATAGTGCCAATTCATGCTTTGGTAGATACTATTGAAACTGATGGATACCTTTTTACCCTAGTATATAATTATTTTATATTTCAGCCATTTTTGAAGCACTATAAGTAAAAATAAAAAATAAATTTTACGAGTAATTCGTTTAAATTACTAATTATTCTCATCCACTAAGTCAATTAAATGAGCATATTTCATCCCTCGAATATAATGATCAATAGAGAAATATCTGAATACTTGGATGATTGTTTAAAAATGCTTAGTTAATTTCTATACAGGCAATTTCCGACAGAAAACTAATGTAAAAATCTCTAATTATGAAATAACATTAACGCATGGCAATCTCATTCAAATATTTTTAGTTAATCAAAGTTAATCAAGGTTAACGGAAATGAAGGAGTTCAAGAAATGGGCAAAAAAGGGAGCTGTTTCTAAATTATAAATTATTTAACACTTTGCTTGTAGTCCTAACTTATAGCATTACCCATTGGCATAGAAAGGAAATGAAAATAAAGTTGACACAAAACAACTTATTTCGCTTGGATATCAATAACTTATGTCTTTTGCACTTCCTCTGAATGGTCTTTTTTATCTTAAAAATTATAATTCCACACGTAAAATAAATGTGTGCCAACTCTAGAAAGAATATTTACAATAAACGTACATCAATTCACAGCGGAAGTACTAACAAAATTAAAGTTTCAGGAAAACACGAAAAACGGCGCGCCGAACAGTCTCTCCTGTCTATGGCCATGATATGATTAAGATTTACGAACACTTGCAGATGAATTCATGCTCCGCAACGCGGATTAAATGAAAATTATGACTTCCCTCCAGTGGAGGAGAATATTTGGAGCGGGCCCAGCAGAGTGCCCGGGCAACGCCCGCCCGCCCGACCGGCAACCCGCTTCCAAGTGCACGGATATATTTATTTCTCCCCGGGATTTCGCTCCATCCCACGGACATCCATCTCGGATTTAATAGGAATGCGACGAGACATGATATACGTGGGCCGGCGCTGCACACGGTACACGGCCAGCCCCACTATACAGTCTGCCTCGCTTACTCCGTACCCATCGTCTCGATCGAGTGGGCACTAAGGATACTCCTGCCTGCAAGGACCAAAACTTGCAATTCCACGGAAAAAGATGTGTAAAGTAACAAAAATAATGCATGCATTGTCTGTGCAGGAAAAAGGGTGAAAACTTAAGATGCGGAAATAGGAAGGGGCATTTCAAGGAATGTTTATACTCGAGAACGGAACGGTTCAACCATGTGGAATGAAAGGATTTCTTCCTCGCGGATAGGGTAGCGTTCCGCATACAGCGATTCCGGATTTTATCCAGGAAAAGCAAGGAGATATGTATATAAGGAGGGTGGACTTTATAATAGGGGGTTTGGTAAGGGTTTTCAGCAAAGACGAGGTTTGAGGTGGGGTTAACAGGGTTGGTCTCGACTGCAAGGATGTCGGAGCAAGACAAAAGAAGGGAGTGGTATAAGGAATTGTTCCAAGAAAGAAGGTTACTGGGGAACGGGGTGTGGGAGGGCTTCCGAAAGACAAATGGGGGTGGTGGTCTCCGAGACCGCAAGGCTTTCAGGGGAAAACCCTCCTTCCATTTGGCCCCTCGGCGGAAGGAACATATCGGCCCGAGTGATGAGACGCGTCTACGCCCGTTGAAGACGGCCTTCCCGCAATTCACGCGCGCAATGCGGGTGGCATATAGCTCGAGGGTGTGTCGAAGAGGATGCGTGTTATAAAAGAAGCGTACGAGGCTATTTTTAATTTGAATTCGGCTACCCAAGAACCACATATTTACTATTAGTTAAGGCGCACGAATTACAGTGAACAATACAACAAGGCAAGGAGGTAAAAAGCAATCAACGTGATACAACTTGAGTCTAAATTTCAGAGCAGCTAAATTATCGAGAACAGCCAATAAAAAGTACAAGAGAAGTATATATTTCACTATTGACAGGAAGCAGTACTTCTATTGACAAGATTAATATCAAAAAGAATTCTAAGAATACACGATGACTTAAAATCAGACTGACGTACTTTCTTGGTGCAAAAATAGCTATGCAATATTTAATTTAATTATTTTATATAACATTTCCATAGCAACGCTAATAAAATGTCAAAATAAATTTTTAATAACCTTATGCTACATAATGCGGTAATAACTTTACAATGGTTGGTTGGACAGTTATTCTTTACAATACCAGCTAAAAAAATGAAATTTTGTCCAGTAATAAGCTACCGAGCATAGGTAATATAGATTAAATAAAAGAACCTAATAATTGGAAAATAAACTATTATCCTGATAATACTTATTGACAATTTATTCGACGGTACTCACTATTTTAGAGAATAAATTATTACGGTTTTCTTGGATGTTATCATCAAATATAATGGGCGCAAGACCGATATTTATATATTTTCAATAATTTACCTTCATTTTCTCGAAAGTTTTCATTATAAAGTGAGCGATTTACAGTTTTTCAAACAGAAATGTGGGAAAGTCGATTTAATACCTATATATTTATCTTCCAACAGATCTTGATAAAAGACTATAGCAACGCTTCCATTCAATTACAGTTAGTCTGTTAGAATATCATAACCAATAAGTGACAATAATTGATATTTCAACGCTAAACTCACAAAAACCATCTTAAAGCATAAAATGTAAAGTATCATTTTCCATACGGTTACGATGAAAAGAAATTTATATTCTCAATCAATGCATGAGCTTCCTTTGAAAAAGAATTCGTGAGGGGCTTATGAATTCGAAACAATTAATACGACTAACGAGAAAGAAGTCCATCAAGGTTAAGTCAGCAGAAAGGCATGTTCATTAGCAAATGAAGAATTTATATACGTTCGTCTTACCTTGAGAGAGGCCATATCAGATACAGATCGGTGCGTCTGAATGGTCTCCAACTGGTCCAAGCACCAATCAAGCTCTTCCATTGTTTCCAATGACAGCTTGACATAAGCGTCATCTGTAAATGAATAATTATATTAACATATAGACAAAATTTTTCCTCAGACATTTTTAGTGTGAGTTTTTGGGAGCTGTTAAGTTCAACTTAATTTTACAATTTTGGACAAGATTTGCCTGAATTTTTATCAAAGATGCATTTCTCAAATTCAACATTTAAAACGAACAGGATGACACATTAGTTTTTAAAACTAGAAACCCACAAATATAAAATAGAGGAAAGAGTGTTTAGGCATAAAAAAGGCATAAAAACAAAATAGAGATTAGTTGCATCCAATTTTGTTTATATATCCTATACTGTTTTTCCTTCATATTGGAGGAGACATAAATATAAACTCAGTAGATATATGGCATTTCTACTTTGTCCTCAGAATTAAGTCACAGGAAATAATGTAGAATTAAAATCTATGACAATAATTGACAATGTGCATCTATGACAATGTGCATCAAAACAAATTTAGTTGATGAAAACTATCCTTGCGAAATTCAATATTTTTTATGAATACAAAGTTACATTACGTTTAGTTTTAGTGGCATTTGTATTTGTAAGTGGCGTAGTCTGAATTATTAATCAATAATGAAATATAAAGGCAACAAATGCCCAAAAAAATATAAATTTGGTGGATGAAATGTGAAAAATTTAACTATGTGCGTCAAAGGGTCTGGTTACTGCGTATTAGCAACGAAATTGAACTCTGCTGAATGTAATGGATAAATAAAGAGAAATTAATTTCATCATCTCTGAATCCCAGAAAATACTTTTGAGATTAACTCAAAAGTTTCTTCTAGAGTAAAAGTTTACGAGTAAAATTCGATATTCTTGGAAATTAAGATGATTTTAAGGGGGTGTATACTAGGATGATTCGAAAGATCCCGCTTCCTGGGTTTTTGACGCTGCGCCCTAGCGGCAATCGCATCAAACTACGAGTCGTAATTCGTCTTCGCCCATCCATCTGGCAGCGCCTCTTGCGGCGGCTCTACAAACTAACTCCACACTCACCTCCTGGCGTGAGGTTCCTCGTTTGCGGCGTCGCAGATCCAGTCGCCCCGGAAGATCGCCGGGACCTAGGGAGAGAATCGAAACGAGCACACGTCAGAAAAAAATAATTCATGTTCACTACAATGAATATTTCGCATAGTTAGTGGATGCTTACGAAAACGATAGTTATGAATTGCATTCTGAGCGCATGAGTTTCAGACGAGTTTGAAATAAATTTTGGACAAGAACAATGCATTGATGAATCTAATTTGCAGGCACAGCGCATTTAAAATAGAGAATTGAATTATGCACTCATTTCTCTTAAAAAATAGAAAACAAGAAATGGTTTTAAAACTATTACCCAAAATATAAATTTCACCGGCGGCACTATGCATCCATTTATAAGAAAAGAAGTGTGACAGCGGAAATGCACGTCATGTATGAAAATTTATGCCATTCGTTAAAAAAATAAGTAAAAACTTTTCTTTTAAACTTACAGGAGCAACTGACCAAAATAAGACACCTCCGTAAATTAAACAAACTTGGGAAAATAAATATTTTAAAGCACGCATTTAAAAAATAATTTTTGGCTGGTTATTTATTATTCCAATTCCAAAAACGAAACTAAAGCATTTAAAATAAAAGAACTTAACACATTTACCATACCGGTATCAGGTAAACGAGGTCCAAGCGAATAATAATGAGATATTGACAGTTACGGAAATGATAAGTAGATTAAGTTTTAATGAATACCCCACACACTAATACTCACTTGTTCGAGGGCACATTGGTGAGGCAGAGGAAGTTGTTTCGGACGCTCCGGAGACTGGCCAAAATCTGCGCGAATGGCGTAACGATGAGATCCTCACCGTGGCTGCACATGGAAAGGAAAAAAAGGGAAAATTTAATGTTGTGAATCACGACTTACAGAATAATAATAATGCTTAGGCCATACCAAGCTTAATCATCGCCAACATAGAGCATAGTAATCTCCCAATGCTCATCAATTTACATCTTATAACGTTAGCTATATTTTCACGAAAATCTGTCCAAATCCTGAGGCAAAATCTGTAATAATTAGTTATTCAATGCTATATTAAATGTGTGATGACAAACAGAACGAAAATTTATGATTTTGTTTTTTGGGTGCTTATCAAGAAAATTTCAGCGCAATTCACCGCAAAACAGCTCTTGCTAGTATTTAATGAATTCGCGAATACGATTAAATAATAAACATTTAGGCACCTACAAGAAAATAATGGATTAATAAACGATAGGAGACCCCAAAGTTTTTTATAATGATGTGTATTTTACAAAATAGTGTGCTACGGGTATGTCAGGAGTCCCATCTTAAATGTTGAAGTAATATTTGGAACCTAAAACAGAGAAGTTGGACTACTGAGTGAATTGAACAGGAAACGAAACAAATGAGACCTAGTAAAGAGAACAATTTTGATAACCCAATAAAGAAAACAGGAAGGAAAGACACGTGATTCATTGAAAACCTCATTCCTCGCCTTCAAAACAGGATGTTGCGGGTTCGAGTCCCGCTTGGGTAAGTTTTCCCTATCCAGGGAATGGTTGTTCGTGTACGTGCATTTGTTAAATTTGTTGAATACCCGGATATAAAATGGCCTATATGAGCTGTATTCGGTGATCTGGGTATAAAATAAAAATTTAAAATAAATAATAAAACTAAAATACACCATCAGGGAGATATCTATTAGGAGCAGTCAGTGAGGGGCACTACAGAAATAGAGTATGCGCAGCTATGTAACACACCTGACGAAATAAGATAATAAGAGAGGTAGCTCGACACGGAGGATACAGTTTTGAGCTGGAAATATTTTTTTTATTTAAAGAAGAACCCTCATACTATTATAACATCCGAAGGATGAGAGCCCCTGCTTTTTATGTGCCAGCCTACAACGCAAAAAAAACGGCTAGGACAACATTTTCTTACTTCTTGCTCACAACTTCTCCCTCAACCTTTTTCAACTCCAATTATGAGTCTCTCCGGCCATAGGAAAAATAATTGCATTACTACTCTTAATATGTGGACCAATCAGAATTTAAGGGGCAGTATTAGATGTTAGCCTCACGTTAGAGAATACATTTGAACTAATTCTTTAACAAACTCTCCTTGGTGCAGTTTACTTGCGGCGCATAATCGATCACTGGGCAGTTATTTTGGATTTATGAGGGAAAAATTATCCTTAACGAATCATCAATAGATAATAAATTTCAAACCCTGAGGTAAGTAAGGTATGGCAGCTAATTACTGCATTAAGGCCAACTTATATTAAGAGTGCAGTTCCATAATAAATTATTTTTAGCGACCATGAATTTGATGCAAAACTTCACCACCATAATCAAACTTCCTACTCTCAGAGATTGAATTTTGTAACTGATTTCAAAGGCAGATTCTAAAAATGGCAAAAATAAAAGAGAAATGCAAAATATGTGGAAGGAGCACGGAAAGGAAAGCAGTTAAGGAGAAATATGATGAGAAGGAGAAAGAGATATGGGCGCAACTCTTGATCGACCATGTCATTTAGCCAACCTGGTAATGGTGCCGTATCTGCATCGGAAATCAACGGCCACAAAATATTCCGTTATCCTACTCCGCTTCAGCAGAACAATTTATCAAAAGGAGGGATAATATCGGCGGACTTGCTCTTTCTTCACGACGAAGCGGAATCAACGACTTACTGCATTTGAACCTTACTCGAAATTCTTTCAACCTTTGCCGACATGGTAAGTTCACATTTTCAATGCTTAAATCTTCCGCCAAAATAATTTATTGAGCCAACTCTCATATCTTCATATCGGCTGTCACGTGAAATAAAATACAGGTCTTCGGGGAATTGAAGAACAAAAGAGATATTTAAGACATCTATTCGTGAAAGTGTCACCATGGGTCATGTCGAAAAGATAAAACTAACATCTTAAGGGTATGCCCTTAAATGCTTATTGTGATTGCCTACAAAATGTGAAATAAAATAGGTTGCAAGGGATACTTCACCTATTCCTAGCGCTCTAGATATATCAAGAAACAAAATTAGTGAAAATGGCAAAGGTCTTAGAAAAAGAGAAGTAAAATCCGAAATTCTAGGGATATTTTCACTGTAAAAACATGCAAAATTAACGACAGTTAAGTATGATTTTATTGCAAATCTATGTTGTTATCCCTCAGCATGGAATGCACTCGCTAGGAGTTAAAAAACTAATTATTGGTATGGAGGCCTTCAATTCACCACTTTCGATTCACTTACAATCTGCTTAGATATTAGAATTGTTTTTTACTTCTTCCTTTATTTTTACGATTCATTCCTTCTTACCGTCCGAATTTAAACATATTAATGGAGCAAGACACAATGTGAAAGACAAAATGAGAATAAGATAAAGAAGTCGAAGCTGATTGTGCGTTAAGCAAATTAGGAGTGACGATTTGGCAAGGCTACCAAAAAAGCAGGAAATATGTTTTGCTACACCGCATTATCGAACTCATAGAATGGCGAAAGAGGAAGAACGAGATACGATTGGAAAAAGAAAAAGGTATTTTTAAAATTTCAGCACGTCAGGGGCTTCTGCTGTCAAAGATAAGAAGGACAGGAACGGAGGAAGCGGGCGATGGAGTGGCGGAAATGGTGGACGATAGCATGGACAGGGCAACCCCAAGGAATTTTGTGGCAAGAGGAAAGAAATGAAATGAATAGATGGAGGGACGCGGTGGAAATTGGTTTTTGGAGGAAGAGAGATCGAGGAGGAGGGGAAGGGAAGACAGGGGAAGGATGGAATGAGATTCATTTGATTCTCCTTATTAAAGTGCCACGGGATGGAAGCTGGCACAGACCGCCCCGCATCTCATCACATGATCAGGAACATTGGAGGAAGGGGGCGAAGTGAAGAACACGCAGCAGCATATTGAGATAGGAAGTGAAACGCATTCGGTTTAACTCAAATATAATACACGAGCATAATGTACATTTCAAATACCTTCCGTATTGGTTAATATAAGTTATAGTTATCTTTAAGAAACATTGTTTTTTTCTCTTCAGATGTGGGCCTCATATGAGAATGCAATTGAGCAATGAATATTTCAATATTATTTTCATAACATATTTATTCACATCAAAAAATGAAAATTATATTTAAATGATAAAAAATATCAACTATTTGTGAAAATTGGAATAAATATTAGCAAGTTGTCAGTGCTGATTAATTTAATTTGACTATTTTTTTAATTTAGCGTGGTAATGTAAAGCAGGTAAAGTTTTAGACAAGGGTAGTAATGGAGAGGGTAGATATTCATTTCAAAAATCTATTCTGGGGTTAAGTTATTTTCACACTTTTTGCTTTTTACGCAAAGAAAAAAACATGTTTTTTTGTATGACACCAATTTCTCAACTAAAACAATCCAACCAGACTCTTTAGACGTCGAGTCTCATATATGCCAATAAGCTGCTCTCTATTATACAATGCAAAACTTATGGGTCAACATCAGAAGATTTCCATTCGTGGACAAGAAGGCAATCTACGCACCCGTGTGGCATTAGCAATTCTGTGCCTTTTTGCGAAAATATGTGGTGGGAAGAATGAATATTTTAAGCTAAAAAATGGGAAAAAGGTCAAAAAAGTGACTCAGAAAAGTGGAGGATACAGAGAAAAGGAAGTAAGGAATGGAGAAAAAGCAAAGCCTTACGGATTAGATGGGCTGGGAGATACCGGAATGGTGGACGGTAGTCCAGAATTCTGAAAAATGTGGCACGTTAATCTAATGGAAAACAAAGCTGAGTATTCAACGTTTTTGGCGTCACTGATTATGAATTTGACCTCGGAACTTGAAAATGAAAGCAAAAATGTTGCGGATGCCAAAGATATTTAACCGTTTATGGGAATTCTTGGAATCTTGTCACCGAGTTTAGTAAATTTGCTTCGTAAATAGATTATGCTTGTTCATGTGAATCAGCACGATATTTTCATTTTCTCATAAGGAGATATCATCTAAATATTCATTTACTCCTTGTTCCTAGATACTTGCAATAGATACACGTAAGGCACAGAATGAGCAGGAGCAGGGCTGGAGGTTGCCTTCATTTTTCAAGCATAAAGGTCGAGTCTCAAAACTTACTCACGTTATAGGATATGTATTTTAAAGCTTAAGGTTTCGAAAATAACCTAAATTATTTGCAAAGGAGCATGTAAGTAAAACAGGATGGCACTTTTCCCCAATTGATTACCAGTCACTTTCGGTTTTATACATTTTTATCATGAAAATGCAATTGAAATGAGAAAATTAGGCGTTATTTAGAATCAAAAATTTGAAAGTGATTTTTATATTTCTTCTGTTCCTTTTTAGAAAACTCAAATACGAATTATAACAGTGCAGCTGTATAGGAGGCTTATTTAGTCGTGCACTGGGAATACACTTCCAGTATCATGTTTGCTTGCATTTAGACTGGTCTGCGCCGTTTACGTTCCGATTCCAGTAATTTTCAGTGAAAAAATTAAGATTCCTCTTGTACGTATAAAACATAAACCCCTATACTTGTATGGACTGTTCCGAAAACCAATTTCCATAATTTATGACTGCATTCTATCCGATTTCAGCCCTAAAACTTAGCACTGTTAATAAAGAGAGGTTTGCATTCCTGAACCAAAATTTAACATCCACGCGGCCGTTTTCGCATTAGCCCTTCCACGGCTCCACGGGTTAGAGAAGAAAGAATAGAGGGTGAATAGTAAGGAGGTGTGGGAAAAGGTCAAAGAGATGCCAGAGTCAGAAAGCATAAGGAGATAAAAGGGAATGGAAAGAAAGGGGAAACCGACGAGGAAAAGGATCCACAAAGAGGATCAAGCTAACAGCTTTCTGTATAAGCACATGCTATTTTATAGACATGTGCTCCAGCAGGGTGAGTTTCAGCAGTAGATCGTGGTAGCGTAAAGTAATTACCCTTTGGAATAAAATTGTGTATCGTTGATTGTTAGATTAGTTCATCAGGGCATTTCAGTGGTATTGGCACTAAAATTTAGTAGCTCTCACGAAATAAGAAGGGTGCATTTATAACTATCCTCGAATATTTGAGTGGCCTATGAATTAAAATCAATAAATACACATTCCATCCCCAATAACTCCGAAATTAGGGGTTCTTTTCTATGCCTACTTATATTCTAAAGTCCTCACAACAACCTAGTATTTATCTCATATCGGATTACGCATGCACGTTTTCCGCAAAGCCAATCCCTGAACTTCTCATCGGAGAACGGAACAGGAAGAAGAAAAGGCGGCGACTGAGAAGATGAGAAGAAGGTTGAAATTATCCTGGATACAGGAAGCACCAGAGGGAAGAAAGAGAGGAGGAGGAGTCAGAAGCCGACAAACTGGAGAGGAATAGGAAATACTGGAGAGAACCGCATACACCTCCCCTCATTCTCCTCCTCCACGGGAGCGTGCGGTCACGGGGGTGGAGGAAGGGGTCGTGGCTCTGGGACGCTCCGGGATGGTAATGGCGCACGGGCCCTCACTTTGCAAGCGAACAATGGCAGGGAAGAGAGTGAGGAGGCATCGGAGCGGGTTTGGTTTGGTGGGGGGAGAGGCTCGACTCTGCTGCGAAAGAGATAATGGAAGGAAGGGGGCTGAGATTATTAAGGTGGTGGCCGGGGGGTTTGAAAGAGTGCCCGGAGAGGCGGCAAGGGGTGGCGAGGGTGGTGGCGAGGTGAAGCGCTAGTTATAAATTGAAGAAAGAGAGTTACGGGAGCGTGGAAATTTCGACGCTGGATTGTCACTTGGAGCAAGAAGGACGTCCCAGTTTCACGTACATTTTTTTTTTGAAAATTTGCTTTATTAAAAACTCTATTCTTTAAAGCGATAAAAAAAACCACTCACAGTAATGCCGGACGGGAGAATAAGTCTCGAAAATTCTCTAAATAATGGGTCATAATTTCCTTGTCGCTAAAAATAGGACCATGGTTTGAATTCATGGCCTTAGAAAAGCAAAGTTTCATTTATCATATGATGAGTATGATATGCATACATTTGGAAACAATAAATAATTATCCGTATTTTATTTCGTAAAATAAATGTCAAAATACTAACCAAGCTTCACCACTCTACTAGAAACGAGCCTCACCAAAATATTGGACTAATAATCTCGCGTAACCACTTCAAATTATAAACATTTAAGTAACTGGCAGAAATATTAATTTGGAAACTTAGTATTTCAAAGTGGCCTCATCTTGAATTCAAACTTGCAGTCGGTCAAAATACATTAATTACACGGAGTGATTAATCTCCAAATGATACGAATATATTAACCTTCATTCAAGTTTAAATTAATAAACTCGTAAAAGCATGCTAATATAGCACTATAGTTTGTCTGTTTTTTGGTACGCAATTGCTAATACTAAAAACAACAAGCGCATTCTTGGCTATTCTTAGTGAGATATTTTAGTAAAAATTAAAGTAAA
Source organism: Ischnura elegans (assembly GCF_921293095.1). NCBI lineage: Eukaryota > Metazoa > Arthropoda > Insecta > Odonata > Coenagrionidae > Ischnura > Ischnura elegans. The sequence goes on from NC_060246.1 coordinate 26,425,189, forward strand.
TGACCTGAATAACCCTCCAAATAATTCAAGAAGACATTTTATTATTATTAGGCATCTAGGATTGCATAGCTTATGTATAGTGAGATTAAATTGTGCATCGTTGATTGTTAGATTATTTCATCAGGGATTTCCAATGGCCTTGGGACAAATATTTAGCATTAGAAGGTTTAAATTAAAATTTAGCATTAGAAGGTTTAACGAAACATAGCGTATAAATTTTACTAAGCCAAATTTAGCTTGAGTTTTCAGCATTATTTTCGCTAATATCAAGAGTTAAATTGAGGATAAAGAGCTCAAAATAAAGAAAATATAAAAACTCTACAGAAACGATCAACTGACAGTAAATTTTCTTTAGTAAGTAATATATCAGGGCAATTAAATGTAATTACGTTTTACATTAGCATTATTGTCGCCCAATGAGCTAGTTTAACTATCTTATACAATATGAATTTCCGTATGGAATCGTCGATTAGACTGACTTCCGCCACAATTAAAGAAACTGCGATACAAAATATTTTTAAGAAGTTCTCCAAAATAACTAAAAGGAAAGCCAAGGTATTCATCAGCCCAAATATTTAAGACTGTTTTGTTTACAGTCAACTTCCTCAAGTGAAATCTGATAATGCGAAAGATAGGAAAGAAATGAATTAATCTAAAACATAGTCGCTATTTCCAGAGTGGAACGCCGCAAAATTTTGAGGGAAAAAAATATTTTCTCAACAGTAGTTGTAAAAGCTTCTACCTACCTTGCTACAGATGATCGTTAACTATGATCATTAGCCAAGTGAAAAAGTTGGAACTTTATTAATACCATTTGCGAAAACTTTGTTTGGCAAGAACATCCGCAATCCTCAGGGAAAACTTCCCATACATAACCATAGGAGTAAAACGACAAGAGCAGCTTCGAGCTTGCACATCCACCAACTTGGCGACTGCGTCGTCATTACGCCGAACTTCTTGGTGGCCGTTCCTCCAGCCTCATCACTGCCACCACCAACTCCTCGCATTCACATTTACGGACCAACTGAGGCTGCGATGTCTCTAGTGGTAGTTGAACGTAGTGGACTAAATTAGACTTTAACTTGATTCGAGCAAGAATCATACTGTTCTCGAAAACTGATCGGATTCACAAAAAGGCAGCCGTTCTCATTTGAAATAAATAACGCAGTTTTAAACACTTTAATTTCTGTTTTTTTTGGTGCGTCAAATTCACTGAAAATAATTTTGTCAATAGCAGGAATTTTCTTTTAAGTTTGCTCAGAAGCATGGAAGCATTTGTTCAGAAACTAAGTGTGATGATTAAAAAGTTGGATTATTCACTCATTACAATCGGAGCCTTTCTTCTAATATTGCTAGTGCTTTAAGTATAATAGAATGTTCAAGGCAGCGCTTACCTAGCAGCGTTTTAGGTGTAGTAAATATTTAAGCTTTAAAGACGAAAGATACAACAATCCTTATACACGCAGAATCAGTATTGAGTAAAAATGAACGAGAAAATTCTTTCCGGGCACCAAGTCTTCAACTAGATCGAAGAATAATGAAAATCCTTGTTGATGTCTCAGAAAATTGTTTGTTATTGAAAAATGTTATTCTGCATGAGATATTGCAAGAAGGCCTAAACTTCGAACAGAAACAATTCCTGATTTTACTTGATAGGATGACAACTCAAAACACTGCATAAGGGAATAGTTCAGTGGTATTCAATGTATCCCGATGCTCTGAGAAACATGAAAGTCGGCTTATTTTCAACGCCTCTCATGTACTGGGATGGAACCTTTGAAACTATTTGAATAAGACTGATGCAGAAAGGTGAATAAAATTCATATCACGAATGAAAAGCACCCAGGAGATACCAGCGGCATTTCATTGTACAGGCATTTAATTAATCCAAACTTATATTAATATAAATGTTAACTTACGCTATGCAGGAAATGAAATTATCTCACTGGTATTATGATTTATGACAACTAACACAAAAGACGAACTAATAGAAGTAGCTTAATTTTATTGTATAGATGTAATATAAAATTCTATAAATATTTATCGTAACAAAAGTTTTCACCGAATCCAAAAATGAGGATTCTTTGTTACCTTTTCACTTTTATTCCCTTCACTAACACCGTTTCAATATGTATATAGAGTTTTAAACAATAAGATTTCATTCGGCTTCAATACAGTTTTGAGCAGTTTACTGCGAAACGAACTTTGCGAGGTGAAAGCTCCACCTTGCACAAACTCGGATAAAGCTAGGACTCGTGACAGAGAAAATGAATTATCTCAGAGTGACTGAGCACAAGGTTAGTGGCTTGAAGCTTGAAAAGGAAGGCATAAGCGACTTTGGGAGTGAGGGTGGAGAAATTTCGATATTACGGGAGTTTTAGAACTACGCCTCCTTGAAATCTATGGAAGTCGGTGATGCAAATTCAAAACAGACTTCAGAACGACTTCTATTGAACCGAGTGACAACTCAGTATTCCATAGAAATCGATTCCAAGAACCCTGAATTCGCTCAAAAGAATTCAGCTTTCTTAAATTTTGCTAGTCTTTCAATTGGCAATAACTGAAATTTGAGTCTTTTGATTTTCTCCAATTTCCTCGTTTGTGACAATTTTCTTTGCCAAGAGCCCCACAGTCTTTTGTCTATGACTTAATATTCTCGGTGGTTAAAATTGAGATTTAAATTACTGAGATTGATAAATATTTCGGCAGTGCATTAAAATTATGAGCATATCGCCGCATTAAATCGCGGAACTAAAATTAGGATCCAAATATGAACTATTTAAACCTTAAATAAAGGGAAAATGAGTCTAATACAAAAATAAACATAATAATAGTATCTACATATTTGAAATTAATGTTTTCTAGTTGATATTTACTTTTACTTATGCCTTTTACGTATTTTAAGTTTTGATTCCATATTTAATCTAGCTTAATATACATCCGATTCTACCCAACAACTAAAATTAACCTTTCCTCAATGGAAAAAAACTGCTGCATTACACATTACAGATGGGTTCCCAAAGAAAGCGTCTACTCAGGTAGAAATATTTTTCGTAAAGCATGCGGGGGAGCAAAAGTTGAATCTACCTAGCATTGCTAATAAGAACACATTTACATGATTATAAAATTAATAAACCTTGGGCTAAGCGGATGGTTAGTAATCACTGAAATTATTTAATAGATAACTCATAATAATGAGTTCTTGGCGCTAATAATCTGTAAAATAGTTAGCAATGTAATGATCGATTCTACTATTAAAAAATGAGGCTTATAAAGTAATGTCCCGCAGAATAGAAAAACGAGGAAATATAAGAATAGAAAGCAAGGTAAGATTACTCAAAATGTTTTACATTTCTTCATCCCATAATCTTGCAAACAACTTGAAGTAATATAAGAAAGAAAAGAGCCTAAAGATATTTAATAGGCATATCGTATCCCCTAGCTTCACCCTCAACACATATTTTTTCCATAGAATGCGTTCCATAACCTCCCCAGCAATGATATCGTTTCTCATATAGCGTTTCATCGATCCAATTCCAAATTCTATGCCTTTACTCGGAAGAGAGTGATTCAAATTTGATCCCCGCTTCGCACTCGAGTTCCTTCCTGTTTGGAACATTCCACGCAATCATCCGCCATTGTCCCAATACAGGTCGCAATCGTCTCGAATGGAAAATACCGAAAAGTTCCCTTCCTCACGACTGGGCGAGGAATATTGAAAATTTTCCTCCTCCCTCCGCCATCGGGTGAAATGTCAGGGCTGAGTAGTGCCAGGAACGGCGGGCGGGATAAAAGCATTCAACGAAGGGGAATGTTGATGCCCAGATAATCTCTCTTCTTTACCATCCTTTACCTCACTACTCTTTGTCTTCTGTCCTTCCTTCACTACTTATCTGACTACTCGAAATATTTGTCTGTTATCTGACTACTCGAGTAAGAACTTCACTTACTTTCCACTGATCCATAAATACTGACTGAGTTCATTGTTCCTGTATTTGATTGATTTATTTTTTTGTTGATACGTTCTATGTTTATTTAGAGTTACAAGAAGAAATTTAATTTTTTCATTTTGTGATATGATTATTTTGTTTCCCCTACGTCCATTTTCAACTGAGTTTATTCATCTATTTGCTTATGGATACGTTTATGTTCATTCAGTGTTAGAAGAAGAAATTCAGTTTTTTTATATTGTTGCATGATGTCTTTGTTACTCCTATGTCCATTGTCAACGCACACCTTGTAATTTAATATGTTATAAACAAGGAGGTTATAAATATACTGGAGGGGGCACCACTGGTTCCGAGCGTTGAGCGCAGCATGGCAGGAATGGGGGTGCTTGGGAAGGATAGCCACGCTTACTTTGACCAAAACATTGATAATCCCCTAAGAAATAATGATAACTATTTGGTGAAATATTCGGTCATGATCGTTGTTACGTTAAAATAAAATATCGCAAACAAACACAGTAAAACTTTTTTCTATCATTATTGGAAAGCTTTGTGAAAATATGACTTGAATATCTTTTCCCAAGGAAAAATTATTGTCAATCACCAGGGTTTTGCTGTGCAACTAGCTTAGCGGAAAATAACATTTCACAAATGAGAAATATCCATTCCCCTGCACTTCTACTGGTAATTAATAAGATTACAGCCGATGGAAATCTTACGATAGCGGAACGGTCGCAATAATAGTACGAAGGTATGTTCACGACGATATACTATCACCACGATATGACTATATGGACAGTTTAATATACACAGTAGTATGACGAACGATCGGAAAACTCCCGACGACAATCAAGAAGTAATTGTTGCAATTTCATTTTACAAATCAGAGGCGATGTATATAAGGAATGGAATACTTGATTACATACGTACACTGTTTGAGACTAATTTATGTCCGAAAATGGTCAAAGCAAGATGGCAGAATTCTGACCGCGCTTAAAAATCGGATACAGGGCCTCCAGATAATAGGGTAGTTTCCTTCATCAAAGAAAACGAAAGGCATTGATTGCGATTCGTTACCCACTATTAGTGAATTCATAATACACAAATTATTTGGTTTTTGAAATACCGGTTTAGACGAATGGCAAGGGTCAAATTTTATCCTCATTTGAAAAAGGCCAGATTGGCGCCCATGCGATGCCACTCCACATGACGTCACAGGGACCTAGTTTCTACACGAGAGGATAGGAGTTATGCATCGTCTGAGGTTACCAATGCATACATGAGGCACAGAGCTCAGGGAAACATGTCTTAATAATCACCTATTAAAACTGGCTAAGGTCGGAAAGTTTTCTTCGTTTGATAAGGTATTAATAAACCTTTTTTAAGCCAAGCGCTACCATCCAGCAAGGTACTCAACTACCCGCTAGCAGCCTGCGACGTATCAGCGCTAAGCCTCGCCTCAAGGTCACCTCACCGGGCGGGAGGGGAACCAGAAATACGACGTACGGAGATATTTCCCGGAATTCATTCTTAAGCGTCGCGTTTTCGCGCGCTTGAAAATTTTCACTTTTCATTTAATCGCGAAAAATAGATACTGTCATTTAAAAATCTAAAAGCGTGAAATACGTACTCCAGGAGTAATAATCTTTCGATTAAGGCAATAAAAAAATATTAGGAAACCACCCTATTACAGCCTCCTTGGTTAAAAAGGAGTTCAAAACCCTTAGAACAATAAACAAATTTATTTATTTATTTTATTTTTATTTTATTTTTTATTTTATTCTCAAACCACCGGATACAGCTCTTTATTGGCCATTTTACACCGGGGTGTTCAACAAATGTAACAAGTATACGTAGACAAACGACCATGCCCTGGACCGGGGAAACCTCCCCAGGCGGGACTCGAACCCGCGACCTCTTCTTTGGCAGGCGAGAACGTTACCCCGCCGCCACCGAGGCCGGCAGACCTCGTCCCGTTACTTCTCTAAGTTACTTCTCTACCGTTACTTCTCTAAGTCCCCTTCCCACTCATTTCTTCACCGACTCTCGGAATCCGCCCACGAGCTGTCGGCTGAGAGCAACAAAAACGAGTGGGATGGAAGAAGAAGCCATCAATTCTTCGAGGTTCCACGCACTCATGTTAGATACGAAAGTATATTGACCCCATGAATCGACGGAGGTTTTTTTCCATTTCTTGGCAAAGCCTTATTTTGGAAAGTGGACAACAATTCCTTGACCATTTATCTATTTTTGCTGCCTTTTCACTGAAGCAAATCCGGTGTTTTGTGAGTCTTTCGAAGAACTTACCAAGGAAGCCTGAAAAACAGGTACATATAACGGCGCCTCTAAGATACCTCTAACACCATAGCTAAGTATATTGTTTTACAGCAGGTATTTATGAAATAAGATTATATGAATGGCAATCAAAAGATCAAAAGACTGGACAATTTTATCTCTAAGCAAGTTTAAGGTTTACTGGTAAAGGATTGAAATATCGGAGGTTTGAAACAAGTTTAGAATCATCTCGCCATGGTTTAAGTACCTAATGGTTACATGACCGTACTGTAACCCAATATTTCTTGACTATAACCCTGTAACATTAACTCCTGCAATCCATTTACGGTGATTGATTTACTATAACAAAGAGTTTTGACCCAGCTATAAAAATTAAAGATTACCATGTGCAACAGGGTGCCAAATAATTCTTTGAGGTAAAAATTAAATTCTCTTTAAAGCCATGGTCAATTCCACTAACTAATTTACTAACAGTAGCTAATTTCATGCCAACCTAGGCTTCGATCAGCCCGATTGCATAAATACCCCATTTGGCGCAGTAATTATTAGCATCTGCCTAATATGTACATTGATAATTTTAATCTAAGGCAATTTTGATCTATTTGATGCTATATAATCGCTAAGAGTTAATTATAATGCATAAATCCTAAGGAATGAGTACTGATGTTTGTTAAAAGATTGAAAATCAATGCTTTATTTATTTATTGGCTGTAATTATCTGGAGGCGCTGTATTCGAGTTTTAAGCGAGGTCAGAATTCTGCCATCTTGCTTTGACCATTTTTGGACTTAAAATTAGTCTCAAATAGAGTACGTATATAATCAAGTATTCCATTCCTTATATCGCCTCATATTTGTAAAATGAAAATGCAACAATTACTTCTTGATTGTCGTCGGGAGTTTTCCGATCGTTCGTCATACTGCTGTGTATATTAAAATTTCCATATGGTCATATCGTGGTGATAGTACATCATCCTGAACATACCTTCGTAGTACTATTATTGCGACCGGTCCGCTATCGTAAGAATTCCATCGGCTGTAAATATATCGATATGTAAAAATATATCGATCTCCTCTTGTTTGTTCGAACGTGATAATTTACGAGACAATCATGCAGTCACAGTTTCCTTCCCTGCTCACCGCGAACGAGCACGGCCGTATCGAAAAAATTAAAGAACCCAAAACTTGCTGGAAGAGGGATAAAAAGGGGGAGCCATGTCGAGGGCGAGCAACTAATTACGGAATCATTCAGCCCTTTCCCGCTCTTTCTTGCCAAAGTTTTGTGTTTTTTAATAAAAAAAAAACGAAGGAGTCACGCCAAAGAGGCGGAGCTCACCTCGTGTACCTTTGAGCAGAGCTTATCGACGCCGCCGAATTATTAATTCGATAGAAAAACCGCGGCGAAGCGCCGTGCGCACGCACCATTTGGAAGGCTGTGGGAGGGTGGGTGAGGAGAGGCACCTCCTGCCACTATCCGTCATCGGCGTATTTTGCGGCAACAGGGGGAAAAGGGGAGTAAAATGATGTAGGAGAAGTCATTTCGAAGAAGGGAAACTCCTCCTTTAAGAAAGCCTGCAAATAAATTCTGACGTTATCCTTCTCGATCACAGAACTTAGTCAAGCCCCCGGCCAATTTTTTAAAACGCGATAAATTTTTCGTAGCAGCGGCGGTAAAATAGATATCCCCACGAAATTTTTATATCAAGATTATTTTTATTGAATACTAAACCATTCATTTGAATATTTTCATTTTTACATGAAACTGTCAAAAAAATATTTCTCACGTAAACTTTTTTATCAACAATAATCTACGAATTTTGCAGAAAGATTTTGCAACTAATATATTATTAGAAGATATAAGTGAAAATACATATTTCCAAGGATGCCAAAACTATTTTTTATTGAAACGCAATGTTTGGACCACAGCAAGAGGAAGCAGGCCAAGATAAAGACGGAAAAACCATATTTAGAAATTTGTGAGTCTCTTATGGTGTCGCCTGATAAGTAATATTCAAGGAAACCCCACAATTGCAGCCTCCATCCATCTCGTCTAGTCTAGGAGATGTTGGTGAGGGCGGGGAGAGTAAAATCATGGGGAAATAGGGAGTTCATATCTCGCGCGACCTTCAGCCCCACGGCACGGATAGACTCACGGAATTGCACATAAAAAGGGGAGGAGAGAGCGGGGGTTGGGACTCGCAGAAGTTTTGGCCCCCGTAAAAATGAATGAAATGGAGGATCCAGGGACGATGTAAGGGGATAAGAACGGGAGGTCGAGGGAAAGGCACCGTGAAGAAAGTTGTTCCGTAACTCAGTAGGGCGTATCTCAAGGAAAGGAGTGTAGGAATCTACAATAGACCTCCCAGTTATATTATATGCACTATGGTTCCGATACGTCAATCTCCCACCTAAAATCATTAATAAATTCTGCCACAATATCTTTCTCGCCTAACTTCTGATCAATTTTACCTCGTTAACATCTTGAGAACTCTCGTTCGTTTGAATAAGAAATGCTGTTTTGGCATCCTAGGAAATATGAATTTTCACAGATTTTTCCTAAATATATATATGTTACAAGTGCCTCGTTCCTCATGAGAACTTTCGTCAAAATATAAGTTTAAATATGGACAAAAAAGAATAATCGGGTTCTACGTATGCGATTAAAATCAGAATGGCAAAACCCGATATCACATTACGCGTTGGATGGGTCTGCAGATCATGACTGGCTGATTCTGACATCAGAGAGCGTTTACTTGTAGTTCGTGTTGAATTGAAAATTTATTACCATAAAATTTAAAACTAATGATAAAGGAGAAGTATCAGAAATATTCGTCTTAAAGAAAATCAATTTCTAGCCTTTTCCTCTTGGCCATAATATTACCTAAGGATTCCTTGTTGTTCTCAGTTTTCGGTTACTGCCCGCCCACTTTGAGCGCTCCTATAAATATTTACTCCGAGGTCAATATCGGGGCATGCAGAGCCATTTCAGAAAAAATTCGGTAAACGTTTTGGCTGTGATTTCAGAGTTCTGAAGAAGCATCCATAAGAAACTAATCCCACGAATCAATGGAGCAGTTTGACCATCACCTCTTGGGAAATACTCTCACGATTTGAATAAATGGCCAGACTGTTTTAAACCGATATATTACAATATTAGGAAATCTTATTTATTGGAAATTAGGATCTAAGGATAGATCCTTCACCCAAATCGCACGCATAGAATACAACACATCATTATCCAATGTGACTGCGTAGGTTTTCGCGGTGTCTAGGTTCCAAAATCTCCATTCTTTCGGTGCTACCGCGTCCGTTGTTTCTTGATGATGTTGAGATGGAGATTTTGGGACATCATAATACATTCATTTACCTCACATTAAGAAACAGCTCGGGAAGCGTGATGGTCTAGTGGTAGGTGCACTTGGGAGCAATGGGTACCGGGAGAAGCCTTCGTACGCAGCCATTCAAAAATCGTAGAGGTTGGATATAGCCCAAGAAAATGATACTTACCCTGACTGATAGGCACTATACTGACTGTGTGAAATTTATACACACAGCAAAAAAGTAAAATATGTTAAGATGATACGCGTTCTGAGTCCCAAGTAACATTTATTGAATTCATTTATTGCTCGGGGGAAAAATGAGTTCCTATACCTATTCTTTTGATAATATATGTCTCTTAATATATCATTTCTGTTGGCCCAAGAAATAAAGTCAGATTTAGGACAATATTATCCGTGTCTCTCTGAAAAATATCTGTCGTAAGAAGCTTAAGCTATCTACGCCCTAACGCCTGTTTACATGGTACATTAACCCTTAAAAGTTAATGTCTAAATGTATGAATGCGTGAGTGAAAGCAAAAATGTACCACGTAACCACCCAACTTGTACGGACGCATGCACAGAAATATTTGCTCTAATTTGCTTCATATATTCGTACATATCTCGTTCCGGTCCACCAAACGAGATCATGAATTCACACATTTACTCGCACGTGTTAATTTATTATGTAAAGAGGCCTTATTACATTGTCTCCAAGCCTCTAGCCAGCGGCTCCCAGCCGAATCTGTATAAAATACATATGTAAAACTTTCTGAATAAGTTCAACTGATTCAGGCATGATATACTTAGTGGAAGTTTGACTTATTGAAATGAAAGGTAGTTAAACTTTTAAACAATTATTTAATGCGTACGATGCGTTTAATCTCACCGAGTCATCGTCAGGTACAATATCGCGTCATCATCTGATACATACGCATGAAATTATTTTGGAAAAGTGCAGCTACATTTCACTTCAAAACGTGACACATTCTGTTCGCTCGTAGTAGTTTTGACGAATAGCTTCACTTTCCTTGTAGCTTGGGGAAATAAGCGAACGAAAGAAAAGGAGGAATGAAACTGTGAAACGACGAAAAGATTTGACGGAGGTAGCGTCGCGGGGAAAATGGTTTTTGGCCTTCCTCTCATTTGGGATTAAAGGGAGGACTCGAGTGGCGGCAGGCTTAAAGGCGTGGCAGGTGATGGCGGAGGAATGGAAGAAGAGGCGCCAAAGGCAGGCGGCGACAAACCGCGGAGGCGGAACCGCATGAAACTTGAGATCGTTAAATCTTGAGCAAAGAAATGCGACTCGCAAAGTTGAGTGGAGGTAGGAACTCGTATAGCGATCATAACCTTGGGAGATGGTGGAACAAATAATTCTGAGCAAAAGCAAGAGCATATCGTATTTTCACTCTAATTGGAAATGATAATTTTATGGCGTTTCCGAAAATTTGTTTCAATTTAAGGTTATCAATAGTGATGGAAATATTTAGATAAAAATATTATAAGAGATAATTTTGAACCTAAAAGCATGGTATATAAAACTTTATATGAAATACAATATAAAAATATCGGATTCAATATCATTTGGGTGAGACGTAAAGATTCGTCAAGCTTTGACTATACTCATAACTACGAAAAACGGGCTCGTTGACGACAGGGTTATAGAAAACGATTGAGATGGGAAATTTGGCAAATACCAGAAAATGTGTGCAATACGTAACACTGAAAATGATGGCACATAAATTTTCATTCAATTTCTAATTTGTTCTATTGTATTTCTGACAATTACCATCAACTTTCCATCTTTTCCTTTTTACATCATGCTAAGCATTCAGAAAAGAAAATTTACAAAGGGATTGGATAAATGAGAATATGTTGAAACATGCGGTGCTGTATTGCCTGGCCCAGAAATTACCATACTCGACTCGACTCGATACTTGCGAGTAGTTTTCAACTCGACTCGATACTCGACTCGAGATCAAAAAGTGCTACTCGCCCATCCCTAACACTTTCATCTCCTGGGACGTAAATTATGCCTCATCAATGAATGTCCTGGTATTAAAAACATGTTACAACTCCTGGCAACTGGTGCTTTAAAATTTCTAAGTTAATCAGGCCGTGATAAATCAGGTTCCGTCTATCTCAGACTTCACCCGGGGTACTGGGAAAAACTCAGCTTCCTGGTGGTTTGAAAAGTTAATGAAAGACAGAGGAAACCGTTTTAATTAAATCCTTATGCAATTACTTCACGCACTTGCTATTTGCTCATGCGGAAAAATTCTGTGAAACGCGTTCCGCTATCAAAAAATACAATAGGTCTTATTTGAGCGGGGTGTGGGTGTTAAGGATGGAAAGTAGCAGCACTCGACTTTCAAGAGAGCACGTGTAAGCTGCGATCATGGCCAAGATATTACGCTGCGGTTTCAGGTAAAGTGAAGTAATAAGAAACCCATTATAACATTGTTATTTCCTTCAAGCCCAAAAAGCTGTTATCATATATCTAGGGGAGTATTTAGGACAATAACCATAGTGCTCGGAGGAGAGAAAATTGGGGACAAAGATGAAGAAATAATATTTAACTTATTTCTTATATCATTTTTGAGAGCATACATCAATTCCGATTTTTTAATCTTTGCTTTGAGATAAAAAAGAAGATAATCTATTTATTAAGTTATACCTTCTTCAAAACTTAAAGAGACGCTGGATTTCCCACTTCTTTGAATTCTGGGAGGAGATACTACGGGTGGACTATTAATACTTCTTACAGAAGTCAACGAAGATAAAATTGTTGCAAATAGATAATAAGTATAGAATTGTTTGGGTGTACATGTAAAAGGCATTGTTAATATCTATTTATTGACTGAATGGAGGAATAGGAACTTAATGCTAACACAATTCTTACTTCGAGAATAGAAGCGACGATTAGCTTAACATTGCTAGATTTTGTTGGAATAATATACGGCCCTTCGGGTTACAAAGAGGTAGGAAGGAGTTTCTCAGTGTAAGGTAAAGAAGTAAAGGGAAGGGCATGTTTTGTAAGAGACAGTGGCGCCTTTAGTCGCAGCAAGGCGAATTTTGGGGGCGAAAAGCTCAAGGGGAAATAATCGATGACAGGGGTACTAAGTTGAGGAAAGGAAATGAGGTGAGGGGAGAACGGTAGAGAAGGAGAGAAAAATAGGATGAAAGATCAGGAGGGAGATTCAAACGGATATTTCCGAAAGGACAGAAGGGAGAAAACGAAAAAACCGCGATGATATGCTCCATTCTTGGAGAGAAAAGGATATGAGGGGATGAGAAGTCAAGGGATACAGGTCATATTTTTCTTAACATAGTTAGGTAAACTCAACTGTTAGAAGAAATACATAAAAACTTGGTTGCCAAAGGGATATGAGTGAGCCTATGTTCTGTGCTGACATCGAGTGGAAAATCAAATGCACTACTAAATATCTGATTGATATCCTTTGTTTTCTTTAGCTAAGTGAGATAGATAAGTAAGATAGCTAAGGAATTATTTAAAACCAATGATTTATGTCTAAAATAAATTTGTATTAGCGATAATGGCTCAGTTCCTCACCTCTTTAGAACTCCGTATTTCGCTGTTTTCACATGCCGGTGGAATATATGAGTGATCTTTGATCGCAATGTGAACAAATGTAGAGAAACAGGAGAGGAGTTATTCAAGACACAGTGGCGCCTGTAAACGAGATAAAATTATTGGGGCGAAAACCCAGGAGAAAGAATTATGGGGTTATTGCCTGTTGGTGGCAATGAAAGGAGAGGAGAGTGTATAGGACATAGAAGGGAGGAAACAAAAGAAAGAAGAATAAGAAAAAAAGGAGAGGGGAATAAAAAGCAGGAAGGAGATTACATCGGAAAAAAATGGGAGCAAGTAGGGAACGAAGCGATTATTTGCGATGATATTACACTACATTCCAAAACAGGGCTGTATTTCCAAATATTTATGCTTAATTTAGTTTAGTTATTTTAGTTAGTTTAGTTAGTTTAGTTAGTTTAGTTAGTTTAGTTAGTTTAGTTAGTTTAGTTAGTTTAGTTAGTTTAGTTAGTTTAGTTTAGTATAGTTAGTTTAGTTTAGTTAGTTTAGTTTAGTTAGCTTAGTTTAGTTAGTTTAGTTTAGTTAGTTAGTTTTCTGCTGACATAAAACATCGATGGGATGTTTATTAACGGCGACCATCGAAGCGATTAGTTGCGATGATGTTATACTGTATTTCCAAATATTTATGCCAATTTTAGGAAACGTTTAGTTTTCTGCTGATATAAAACATAAATGGGATGTTTTTCAATCGCGAAAAACGATGCAATTAGTGGCGATGATGTTACACTACATTTCCAAATAGGGTGAATAAATATGAACACACTCCTCAAGTTAATATCACATTTACGTCAACCTTACGGGGCGTTTGGTTTTCCACTGATATTAAACATCGGTGGAATATATGAGATCATTAGGTGAATGAAGAGAGTATGAAATACGGTTTATATGTAAGAAAGCGGAGAGGCAAGAGAAGAGTTACGTTACGACACGACGACGGCGGGCGAAACCGCGGCACATGGTGAATTTGTGGGACGACACGCTCCGAAGGGAGGATTCCATGACAGGGTACTGAGTTGAGGAAAGGGAAGGAATTCAGAGGAGTGAAGAGGGGATCGAAAAGAAGACAAAGGACGATGATGAAAGCGAGGGGAGATTTAAAAGGGGCAATTCTGAGAGGAGGGATCGGAGAAAAGAAAGTAGTGATACCAGTAGTGGCGAAGTTACACTATATTATCAGACAGAATAAAGTAATAAGAGGTCACCCCTAGCGTTTAATATTATTTTTACTTTGATTTAATTTTTATTCCATTTTTTATTTTATCTTATTTTTATTTTATTTTAATTCATTTTTATTGTATTTTTTAAAAGTTATTTTTTTAACCTTATTTTTGTCTAATTTTTATTTTAATTTTACTTAATTTTTATTTATTGTAAAGATTGATAACCACATGTAACAGTGTTGCCATTGTACATATAACGGCCAGGTAGCAAATACATAAATTTGAGGGCATGCAAGCATTATAACAAGAAAAGCAAGAATCAAATTTACAAAACTAAGACACAAAAAATGGCCGGAACAAGCTAGTTAGTTGACAGATTGGGCAGAGAAATGCCTATAAGGGTACCAAAGGAAGTTCAACATTATTGTATTTTGGATTTTTTGCTCTTGTTATACGTGAGTAGGGTGTATAGGTTATATTTGAAGAGAAGTTGTGTGAGACAAATGTACCTGTAACCGCGACATAAAGCGCATTTTGGTGGACAAAACGCTTAGGCAAAAGGCGATAGGAGAACCATGAGTCGAAGAAAGGAAGTGAGGGGAGCGGAGAGGATTAAAAAGTTAAATCACATATTACTCGTCTTTATGGAACTCCAGCGATATCTCATACAAGCACTTTTAGGTCACTATTATTCCTTTTTTGCGAAAGCAGAAATATTTTCCATAACACCTCAGTAACGCCGATAAGCCGGAAACTTATGTATAAACTTAGGCACACCGAATAGCTTAGAATTTTAATTATATTTAGTAAGGATTTAATTGCCGCCTTCGGTGGCGACAAGATAAAGTCCTCGCCTTCTAAACAAGAGGCCAAAGGTTCGAGTCCCGGTTTGGTGGGTTGCCCCTATCCAGGGCATGATTGTTCGTGCACGTGTAATTGCTACATAGTTGAAAAACCCCGGTGTGAACATGAGATGTTTTCGGAGACTTGGGAATAGGTAAAACATACAAAATTAAATTAAGCGAAAATTATGCTGAAATGTTCCGCAACGTCTAGCATTAGCGTTCATCTTTCGGGTATACATCGCGTCGGTTGACTTAAGGTGACAATCGAGACTCGACCTGCGGACGTCTCCAGGACAATGGACGAAACTTAAGTCATTTAAAGTCAGCCTTCGCGTTGTGTACCCGGAAGATGGACGCTGAAAATGAGGGAAAATTTAAGAAATGTTATGTATTTAAATACCGCTGTTTATATGAAATGCTGGGGAATGGACAAAAGGAGAGAAAGGGAAGAGAAGAAGGGAGGAGGATGAGGAAGGGCAAGAGGGAGATTCAATCGTGAGATTCCGAATGGGAGGAAAGCGAGGGAGAAGCGTAAGGGAAGCGGAAAAACAAGGCAAGAGTGTCTCCCTGCCGGGCGGTGGCATCGGAAGTGAAACGGCAGGCGCAGTAATAAATGGGGGCCAGTGGCGCGGAACGGGTAGCGAGGGAGGGCGAAGGGCTGCTGAATAATGGCTCGCTTTATACCGCCATCCTCGTCCTGTTTCCACTCGGGACCATCCGACCCGATTGCCTCTCCGATTTTATTACGCTTGTCGCTCTTCCCCGCTCCTCCCAACACCCTGGAGAGAGTCCTCCTCTTTTTTAACCGGCCATTCTCTTAAAAGGTCTCAATTTTCTAACCGGGAAAAATGGTGTGCCCTAATTCCCCAGACAAGAACAGAAGACGGTGGATTTGATACACTTTTTCTTTTGTTGCTTTTGAGTTTTCGCATTCACTCGTCGCCTCCTCAGAGGACCCTTCACAACTCCATTCCACGTAATGGATGTTGCGTTCAAGATTTGGTTGATCTGTGCCAGAGTGCCTGTGTCTTTCCATCTTCAGTTGGGTTCACTTATGACGAATGATGACTGAGATTATTAAGAGAATCTGAATTCATGTGCAATATAACCAGATAATTCAAGTGCATTAATGAAGATGTTGTCGTCGTAAGAATGCAATAAAAAGTATTATGGCCGCGAAACACGAAGGCAATTGTTTCGCCATTTTTATAGTTTTTCATCACCTTTTGCATCATAGGTGAAATACGTTTTTATGTGAAAAAAATTCAATGAATATATTTTCTCATTAATTAAAAAATAGTTATATCACATGCTACTTGTCTTTATGGAACTAGAGAGAAATTTCATGCAAGCACTTTTATTTCAGCAGTCTACTTTTTTAGCGCCAATAGTTGTATTTTCCACAACAACATAAAACACTGAGAACCCCGAAACGTGTGTATAAGCTTAGGTACACCGGATGACTTGAAATTTAATATTTTATGTAGCATGTGTAGCAGGAAAAAGTTTTCAGATATTACATGTTTTCAAATAATGCAGTTAATATCTAACACTAAGGAATAGGACGTTGAGTAACTCCATCATTTGTGAGAAATAAATCGGAAATACATACGTGCTAACTTATTCAGGGAATATAAATTCTTATATTATTGAATCAAAAACAACATGTAAAATAAATAATAGAAAATATAAACTGCTAAGAAAAATAGGTAGTATCACATTTTCAAGCATATATCCAAGAAAAAATTAAAGGAAATGAAATAGCATCCCTAGATGTGTAATACCAATCTCGGTAGTAAACATCAATCAGGGACGGAAAGTTACTCAAAGAAACTCCGTGCTATAACTCAAACTCAGACACAGAAGAAGGCTGAAATAGGCACCCTAATGTGTTCGATACATTAATAGCAGGGGCGCAGCTAACAATTAAGGTTAGGGGGGTTTTGGGCGCAACTAATACATAATGGTGTGGGGGTATTGCATACCCTCAAGGGTATGTGGGAGTTGGGGGACCCTCCTACAGAAAAAAATTAAGATTAATGTTTCAAAATGGCGAGTTTTAAGGTTTTCTGAGTGATATTTGATTAATCCTAACATTATTATGTAAGTAATACTAATCCATTAAGTAAAATCGATTAAAATTAAATATTTGTCTGAGCTCTGGGGGAGGGGATTATCCCCCAAACCCTCCCTCCCTGCGCCACCGATTAATAGAACTCCGCAATCTTGAACCCCCGGATTGAAACCATCAAGAAATTCGATACGAGCTTAACTCACAACAATAATATCTTAAAGGGACGAACAAATTTTCTTACACAGACTGGACAGTACAGATTTTTGTGCTTCGATATGCGATCCCTACTGATAATTAGATCAAAGTATATAAAAATTGTGTATTTATTTTGAAGTTCCCCTCCTTATTATAATAAAACGGTTGTCACGGTATGAATTTAAGATCATAAATGAGCAAGTGCAACTTGGCTATATCTTCATAACTTGCGTGTACCGAAAAAAATCGTTGCTACTGTTTTTTCAAATATTTATAATTGGAACTCTCTCGCCAGTATTACTAATATCCCTTAAGATCCCTATTTCTAATATGACAGGGAACTCAAGTGACGTAAAGAGGACGAATACACCACCCTCCTCATTTCCTCAGAAACGAACACTGACAGAAGCGAATAAAAAAAACGTAGCCTCTAGATAAACGGGGCGATAAACAGCAAATCGACTGCGCATTGTAATTAAACACATCGAAACTCGAAAGTCCCACCGTCCCCAACACGTGCGCGGACAGAAGGATTTTAATGAAATGAGGATAGACCTGAAATGGAGGAAATAAATGGTTGATGGGGTACGACGGAACGTTGGAGAATTTCGAGACTCGTGAGTGAAGAGGTGGACGTGGAGGTCCATGAAAGGGACGGTAAAGTAGGTGAGGACCAGGCATCCCGCGCAACGAGAGAGGCCTTGTGTGTGGAGGAAGGTGCCTCTCTTTTTTTCTTCCCCCCTCCTTTCCTGGGACGCATCTCCGGAGTCTCCATGGTTACGAGGTCCCGGATACACCCACTCACCGCCGCCGCCGCCGATGGAGAGAGAAAAAAGCAAGTGGCCAACTAAGTAGGGTTTCCCAGGTAGTATTTAATTGTTTTCCCAATTTTTTCGTTCCACCCACTAAAACACATTTAACCATGCGCGCTGCTGCTCTTAATTCTGCTAAAAAAATATAAATCTGCACGTGGGAATTTGTTCTTGAAAACAAAGCTCTCATTTTTTTATCGCTAAAGTAAAAAAAAATCATATTTCCTGCTGAATTTATCTGCCTTTTTTGTAACCATAGTCGCAACATGAGTTTTAGTGAGCGCCATGATATACTTCAAACTGAATTATTAATAAAAAAATACCCATATTCTCATTCGCAACACAATGAAAAAATCCAGTGATAATTAGAGCACAATTCGTAAAAGTTTATCTGACTTAAAAGTATGATAAAAGCTATAAGTTCTTAATGTTAAGCAAAAATTTGATTCTTGTGGAATTTGATCAATTAGTTCTTGAAAACAAACCCTTGCGTTTTCCACCCAAAAAAATATTCCTCTCTCAGGCTGCTTGAATACCTTGTAAATAAAAATTCAAAATGATGCAACTAAACTATAATTTCCAACTACAGTAGAAGTTACCCGCTCAAAGATAAATTAATATCAATTGTTAAGTCTCCTATTGTGTTCGCATCCATAAATTACTAAAATGAAATCACGCGTTCACGCGCGTAATTCCTAAATGGCCAAACGGCAACACGTTAAGTCAAAATCGAACGTGACAATTTTCGCAAAGGTTTATCGACAATATTTCAAACGATTGACGGATAAGGAAATTTACTTTTTCAATATTATCTCATGCAATACACATAATTCTGATACGTGAGTCATCTTTTTTATTTTAACTCGTAAAATGCAGAGAATAACATGACATTTTAAGTATAAAAATCTATCCGAAAATATTAATTGACCGAAGAGCAGCCTTTATTTTAAAGAAATCTGTTCTTGGTATCCTTAAAAATAGACCACAATAGCGCGAGAGGGGAAGAAGACGTGACAATACTTCAAAGAAAAATAAATAAACTGGTACCTTTGATGGTTTAACATTTCATTACCCTACCGTTGATCTTCTAAAGGTTAACTCCCTATACAATAGCTTCCATTAATAAATAATGAATTGTATCATACATAAAGGTTTTCAAAGGATTTCAATCTACTCCAAAGCGACACATATTGCCGTCCAACCCAATTAAGAAAATCCTACTAAGAGCGTTTGATCCCTGTCCACCTCTCTCTATCTCCTCTTTCTTTTTCCAATCCACCCTTTTACCGCAATCCCTCCACACACACGCACATACAAACAAGCCTCTTTCCCCATAATCCGTCAGCGGGACTTTCCATCCTCCTCTCGCCCTTACGTTTTCTCATATCAGACCCTCCTTTTATTTGTCGCCAGACTCTACGCTACGCACACCCTTCATTCTCCGCGCCCTCTGCTGCCGCAAACTCAAACCCTTCCCTTTTTTCGGCACAAACCCCGCCACGCACAATATACATCCTTTGTTTTTTCAACAGCGACTCTCTCTCGTCCTCCAATATCCTCCCCTTTCGGTCCCATCTCCCCTCAATCACTCCCTCGCACGCGCGCGTTCAATTTCCACCCACCCATCCCATCGACGAATCGACATACTCCTCCAGCTTTTCGCTCGCGCACAACATAACTTTCAACTCGCAGAGGCTGTCAGAAAATTTTCGGAGAGGACCAAAAATGTAAAAACGATAGCAAAACTTGCGGATACTTCATAACAAATGATTCTTCAAGGGTGAAATTCAACGTGATAAATCATTACGCTAATCTAACATTCAAACACCATTCACTGATATATGAAAGAGGATGTCTGTTTGTCTGTCCGCTATGCGTTTACATATGCCTCCACAGATTGCGACCAAAGTTAGTACATAGGTTCATTATATATCTTTAAACCCCGTAGTGCTACTCTCGGTTGCGTCCGACCTGCCCTTACGACGATTTGTCATCAACGTTTGTTACGTCAAGTCATACTACTTCTGCGGACGGACATCCTGCCAGGTAGGCTCACCTCTTGACACGTTCAAAGAGAAAACAAAAAGAATCCGGCTATGTGGCCATGAATTACAAGTTTCCCAATTCTCTGGGTACTATCCTTCTCGCTCAACGCCGGGTGTCCTGCTAGTTCATTAATAAAACAAAAAACAAGGACGCATGCCTACCACTCAACGTGTCTGATTTCTTTATGCATTTGTTACCTAAAATTTATGGTATCACCAAGAAGTTTTAAGGGCATGTAAGGTAGATACAGACAAATATCAAACTGTACCTTAATAATGAAAACAGCATCAAAATTTAGGCGAAGAAAAAACAAACATTCGGGTAAACTATAACCGAATAACCGCAACCAGTTTTAAAAATGACTTGTAACAAAAATGACAGTGGCATGCCGACAACGATCCAGTTAAATGATTTTTGTCATGTCAAATTTCGCAATGGTGTGATTATTTCTGCTTTTGTGAGGGTGGTTGCGTACCAAGTCACTTACTCCAAGTAAGGATTAATATAAATAATATGATTTGAGCAAGAGAAAACGTATAGGAAGGCTAATGGCGATATGTTGATGTTTATAACAAGCGTGAAAAGCCTAAATATTTCGATTTTCTTCTTCTTGGGCTATACAACATAGGGTATTGACTTCATTCTGAGGGGAATCCCTAAATATTATTCACCAGGATAAGATGGATAAGCAATAGAAAGTTTATCGAAAAATTAGATTTATTCATCCAAGCATACAAAAATATTAGCGTAAGAGAAAAATAGATGAATAAAGAATTACACTTGTTATTTAAAATAAGTTTTGTAATTACAAGAAAAAGAAGCATGAAAATGCTCTATGAAAAAAATATAGTGATATTACTTGAGAAATACAATATTTCAGCTCAAAATTTGCGCTGAAAATGTTTCTCCTCTTGACTAAAATATCCATTTAACTATGAAAATGGCTGATTGAAGTCACATAATAAAGTTTGATAACTGAATTATGTAACGCCAAATGTTCTATGTTCCCGCATTTTTATTTTTTTCAAAAATATGGATTGATATCGCTCCATTGCTTTGAGACAAATTATCATAAACAACCATGAAATAAAATAACAATGAATAACTGATTTTCAGGATTCTGCGCTCTAATGATGCCTCTTAAATTGAATTCCGAGCCCGGAAACTTTTTATTGATGTCATAACTTGATATATAATTTATTCCGATGAATAGAGAGCAATGCACACATGATTTGAACCCACCTAGGGTAGGAAACCGATTAAAAATTTCATTCTGCCTTAAAAAAAAGACCCTTCAGTGATCCCCAGGATTCCAGTGGGCTCAAAGTTCCCCTTAAAAATGCACATTCAGCCTTGAATAAAGCCAGATGTGGACTAGATGTAGGACAATGGTTGCTGAAAAATCTGATTAAAACAAAGAAGAGAAAGCATAAAAGATCTCCACCTTCCTTGAAATTATTTCACCCGATTATAAAAGAAAGGGTCCAAAAAAAGGAAGCAAAAAAAGAAACAATAGCGAAGAGCCAAATTCTGTTGGAGCGTGTTTTTCGGCCGAAGCGGCCGTTCTAAAATACATATCCGGACTGCAGCAAGAGGAACAACCGCTCCATTTGATCCGAACATAAAACCTTCTCCGCAGGAAGTCAGGGTAAATAAGCGCCGGGAAAAAGTAAGAAAAGCACGTCTAAACAACCAGAAAAAATTTCGAAGGTGCTCCTGCTCTTATTGAGAGGCATGGTTACGTTTCATTACCGAAGTTAGGGCAGAAATATACACAGAACTAAGAGTAAAATATTTTGGTAAGTTTAATATGCAAGACTACAGCATTACACACAGATTATCTTCATAAACTTTTAAGCAGAGATCTTCAAATTTTACCGTAAAGGAAACTAAAAACTCATAGTATTAAGCCAAATTTGCCAAAAAAGAGTGCAATTATTCTTAAATAATGATCATTAAAATATCTATCTTGCACCAAAAGACTCATCTTTGATTCAGCAAACAAATTTATCATATTCTACCTTTGATAATTAACGTTAGTTTTAGAAGTATACTATTGCATCCACCAATTATTGAATCCGAATTAAAATTTTAAAATGGCCATATTATTATTTCATGCAGTATCTTAGAAATAAGTTGTACCATTTCCCCAATAATGACTTATAATCTTTAGCCAGGTGTATTCTTTTTGCAGTCAAATGTTTCGCACTTCCAATCCCCGACCGCAAACTCTCCTTTCTTTCTATACAGGGTGAAGTTATAAAAAAAGGTATATATTAAAAAAAATGAAACCATCACCGCAAGAGTAAAGGGTTGATTCATTAACCTTAATATTTTCCCTCCGCACAATCGTATTTCTACGCTTCAGCTAAGACCGCATCCTTTTATATATCTCCCTGATTATATTTTTATTTTTTTCACTGGAAGAATACCCACAGGGTACAAAAAGACGCAGGATCTCTCCCTCCTCATTCCTAATCTTCAGTCTCCTCCTCTTCAGGGATCTTCATTAGTAGCGCACAAACGCATACACCCGCACGTACAGCCGCTACCACTCTCCCCTGCAGTCTCCCCGCCATCATCTTCTTCCTTTCCTGGCGCTCCCTCCGTCTCGACGCAACGCGCGCTGCCGTCGCCTCGGAGTACCCTTCGCTCGGAGATTCATTATGCCCGAGGGGAGGTGTCCGCAACCACGCCCCCTTTCGCCCTCCCCCCCACCCAGAAACCACCCCCGCGGCAGCGTGATCCTCCCATTCCCACCCTCGAAAACAATCCAACCTTCCTCCACTTTCAACCACCTCCCTTCCTCTCTCCTTCTCTTGTAAAGGATGCTTTGTCCAAAAAATTTCTCCATCTTCTATCATTCCTTGGCTACTTTGCCCTATGATTTTCTCCATCAAATTTAAATGGAAAATGGGCCAAAAATCAAAGAGGTCCTCACCCAATTTTCTGAGGCTACAATTAATCGACAAGTTTTGACGTCGATGAAAGGAAATCGCAAATCGAATGGTAAAACAATCACTGACGTAACTATCCGAAGGTCGACGATTGTAGAAGGGTATTCTTTCGGTGATCGTCAGGGATTGACTACAGTTGAAGGCTGTATTTATTGAAATTATTTTAACTACTTGTAAAGCATAGTGGCGGTCGAATGATTTTTGAGGTTAGAGAAGATAGCGTTCAGGCAAGCGATATGTGTCGAACACAAATTACGATGTAGCTCGGCCCTGTGAAGTCGATTCTAGGTGGTAAATGCTAAGCTATATGCTGAGAAATTTCTTATATCCCAATTTTAGAAATAAAGTGAGCATTCAATGATAAAAAGATTTTTCACACGGAAAATAGTACACTTAAGATTGTTGTAGCCAGGATGAAATTTTAATGATGCATTTTAAACATATCAATAAGTATAAACAGTATATAATCCAATCCGACAGTAGATAGTGCCAAAACTGATCTGAAATGCATTACGTCTGAGATGAGATTAAGCACATGAGTTTATACTGGAGTTGAAGAAAGAGAGGAAAAATGTCTCAATGGATGTTCGAGGTTCAATGGAACAGAATTAAATGAAATTGTATCATTAATTAACATCTTAAAAGATTCAAAAATATAACATATTTATGATAGTAATTTTAATGCAGGTATTTATCCTACAAATGACCGAAGAAAATCGATATCAAGCAATCGTTAGCAATTGAGAATTTAAAAAATATTAGACTACTGCTGACATCGTTAATTGGAAAAGAAACCATAGTGTATTTCATTTGTTAGAGGCCTACCTACTAAAAAGAGCTTCGCATATGTCGTTCCGCCGCCTCCCATTCCCTACGGACTTTCTTTCCCACGATAGACTGAATAATATCTCTCCTGCACCCTCACCCATCTTATCTCCTCCCTTCTAAAGATGATCCCCTCAAAGCCTCCCTTTCCCCGGCTCCCTTTTAAACAAGCGAACACCGACGCGATGGCTGCACTCCCCATGTTCTTCAAAAGACAAGCTTATTCCTTCCCCTCCGATGCTCTCTTCTCATCCTCAAGTCTTACTTCCGCTGTCGCACCCCATCTCCATAGTAACCGAGACAAGGGCTACCAGAGTATCAGCACATCCCTCACTGCGCTTATACCTTCCGGTCTTTCGACCCTCATCAATGCGAAAGAGTCTTTAAGTATGGACAGCATGGTTTTGGTCCCGAAACCTCACCGGAAGATTTCAACGCCGCACTTTATTCTCGTCAATCGATTCGTTGCGTTCATGATTATTGATATTTGAAAATGCTTGCTATAAGCAGAATCATTGTACTCTTAAAAAATTTTTTTTGTAAAGGGTAGATAAGTTAATTTTTCAAAATAATGCTTGATATTATGGGATTCTGAACCACTGCATACCGGAGTATCTCACGTTTAGTGAGACAATGTTCTCAAGGCAAAAAAGAACAAAATTTTTTATAATTACTTTGCCGGCATTGAGAGAATGAAGAATCGAAATACGAACAGTTATTTGGCATTTAAATATGCATAGTTTGCAGTGATAATGTTAATAAGAGGTTTAGGACCAGTTCTCAAAGAAATAAACGGAAAAAGGGTAATGGATAATGGGCAGATACATATTGAGACCAAAGGAGCTGGGGGGCACACAATTAAGGAGGTGAACACAGCCAATGGGAAAATGTTAACGCGAAATACTTTTTATAATGTAGGAAAATAAAATTCTGCGGCCATCTCAAAAGAAGAAAAAATATGCACCATCGTTTAACTACCATATGTCCCTGATAAAGCGTCCGGGGACATTAATGTATAGCCTCTTCAACCACTCCTGAGATAATTTGTTATTATTTTTTCAAGGGATCAAAATTTAATGTCAGCCAAACGTAGATTTATGCCTTGCTAAAAGAGACTTTAAGAAATGGAGGTGGGCAGTGTGGCGGGCACTTTGAGATCCGAGGGTCTCTTGGCCAATCGGGAAGTGGCGTCCGCGCTTCCAGCAGAGGAAATGGCGTTGGCGGGCCGTGAGCAGCGGCGGCCAACCGCTCATCCCTGCCCGCCCGCCTACCCTTACAAAAAAGGTAGAAGGTAGGATGAAGAGGAAGTTGAGGATATCAAAATAAATAACGAAAATGAAAAAAAGCGGAATACAAATTCCGAAGCTAAAAAATTTCGCATAAATGACACTAAGGCCTAAAGTAGCAGGTATCAGGGCGAAACTAAAATCGGCACCACAGCCAATAATAATCAAGTAAAAAAAAAGAATAAACAGCATTGAAATAACCGAAATTGTTTACAGAACCGTGAAGAGCGCCCGCCCGTCCGCGATCCCATCCCGCCCGCCCTCCCGCTTTCCCCGCCCGCCCGCCCGCTTCCTCTCCCGCTCGCCCTCCCCGCTCGTCCGTTGGCTCACTTCCCAAAGACGCGCTTCGCCAAACTTGAAGCGCGCGTTGGAACGTCCAGCTGGGAGGCCGCCCATTCCGGGCCATTAAGGAATCATACGATGAAATAGGTCACTCCGATTAACTTCCAAGTCCATCGTCAATAACTCGTGGAAGAAAAACAAATATATTTTTCAAGCCAGCTTCTACCTTGCCTCTGGTTTCTCTAAGAGGATTCCTGAAGTTGAAATATTGAAGAGTTAATTAGATTTAATCTATTTCGATGGAAACATGTTAAGCCCTTAAAATTCCATTTTCTTCGCTGCAGCGCCTTACCAATAAACTTGCAAACAGCTCGAGCAATCTTTAAGGATAGGGTAAAAATATCGATATACGCATGAAAAATATCACAGATGCATTTAATATTGCCAAATACCTTTGGATTAATGAGGATATACATAATTCCGATGGCTTAGAGCTTTTATTTTTAAGCGTCTGGGAGGGGGAACGAGCCCGCGTGCCCCCCCTAAACCCGCCTATGATCACATTTCATTTTGAGATATATCAAATGGGTTTATTGAGATACATTATCAACCCCTTTAAACTCATTCTGCCCTCTCGTTTTTCAGCTTAAATTACAGTGTCCTTTATGAAAGCGTGTAATTAGAATATTCCTTTACTTCAGGGTAAAGCCCAGGATTACGTTAAGACAAGAACTAAGACTATGTGATGAAATTCCCGCGAATCCCATTTGTGGCGCGGGAGAAGGCAATGGGGGATGGAACGAAAGCAGATAGCCCCGAATTTACGGCAAATGTATACAACGGGGAGTGCGAAATTCAGAAAGGGATTCCTTCGCTTGTCATCAGCCACTTTGGGCGCGAGAACATTCCGCGAGGATGAAAAAGCGCCTTTCATTGCATCCTCGAGGCATGACGTCAGGCCGTCTAACTCATCCCATCGCCACCCACGCCGGGTCCAAGGTCAGACGATCAGAGCGAGTGGTCAGACCAAGCGAAACCAATACCCCGCCACAGTGGGTGATATCCAGAGGAGGCGTTTATGCGTCATGTGGAAAACATATAAGTTGTTGGAATAGGTCGCACACGGCTGATATAATTGTGCTCGCAGTATTCAATAAACATAAAACGAAAACGACAGATTATTTTGAATGAATTCGGTATGCTTAAATTTATTCGAATTAAACAATACCGGGACTGGCCACGGTGAAAACTTTACGGAGTCACCCGCAGTGCACAATTCGTTGGAAAATTTCACAGAGAAAAAAATCAGTTGCCTTTACCGGGATCCTGGGTTTTATCCTAAAGTTAAGGCGAACGATTCTTTCCCTGTGGATTTTTCGAATTAATTCAAATTGAGTAAGGCTATGTGATCGACTTGATTCGGAGATGATTCACCAAAAATGATAAAAACACAGCGTCAATATTATTTTAAAATTTTGAAAGGATTACGAGTCAACGGATCCCATCATTGATCATTTAAATAGAAAATCGTAATACGTCTGAAAGTAAAACTTTGACTTTAAGATACCGAACGCATTACGACAATGACTGAAATGGAAAACGGGAACATTTTATTCTGTAACCTAAGTGGAAAGACACAACTAGAACAACAGCTAAATTGTGCGAATGATTGTATCAAGATACTTTTTCGTTGACAAAGCTCTGTTAATATAAAGTCATGGAAGTACTTGAGTTTGCGATCGGATTTAACAAAATATCCCGGGCAAAAAAAAATTATTTATTCCATGTAAAAGGAATAAGCAAAGAAATTTCTCCGGCAGCTGGTTTATTCTGTCTGGTTGCTCCGCATGTTTGCTCTCGGCCGGGCAGTCGGTGTCTGACACGAGAGAAGACGAAATAGGTACAAGGAGTACAAAAAAAACGCAATACTTCAGTGGCGCTGATCACGCAATACATGTGGCGCCAACAACTCATAAATATATAATACAATGATTACGGGAAATTAAAATTCTCAAAAATTATTAACAGCAATTAGACGTTGAAACTCTGATGGGAATTCGCTCACGATTTGACTCCGCGTATGCATATTTGTTTTTTTAGAAAATGCATCTATACTTTACCGGGAATACAGTTTGATTTCAGAAGATTGTCACAACAAAACCAAGAATCGAGCGAAAGAAGCCATTTAGTGTCCCTCTCCTATCATGGATGTCTTTTGGTACCTGGTAACGAGCCTATCCTGCTTTCATCCCGGCTTAAAGCGAAGGATTATCGAAAGCTTCAGAGCACCGCTCATTGGACCAGACGAAAAGGTAAGGTAAGGCGGATTAGGGATAAGAGGACGGGGAAGAGATACAAGCAGATGGACGGCGGCTTAAAGAGGGAACGAGAGCTATTAGGAGGGCCCATTTGGCTGGGGGCCTTTTTGAAAGGCTTCGAAAAGGGGGTGGGGTGGAGGGGCGAAGGGGTGAGGCGCGTGTTGACCCGAAATAGAAGGGAAGCATCACCGATGGCCAAGCCAAAGGGGTCAGCCGAAGCGAACGCAAACATTTGAATTCGTCTCGAGGCAACTGTTCTATAATGAAGTTTTCTGCGTGACGACCAAAGCTGGAACGTAAATGATGAGGATTTGGATAGAGTTCCCCCAAAATAGACATCATGCCGTTCACGAAAATAAATCCTCATAAATAAATACGCCGATGCAGGCATTTAATGACAGACCTGAGAATATTAAAAATCCTGGAAATTCAGCTGGCATATTGATAATTTAAGGTTTAATGAACTGATAATTACGCCAATATATCATTTCATTTGATTGGAAGCATGATGATTTTATTCAAAGAAAATCAACAAGAAAATATGATGTATATAACCGAATTAATAAATGCTAACATGATTACTTTTATAACGAGCGCCACACTATTAGCATTTTTTTAAAGGATCTTTTGTTTATATATACAAATATGGAGCATCATTTACATCTACTTACATAAAAAGGAAGATGGGAAGGTAGTCATAAGTGACATGTGAGGCAAAACTTATAACATATAATAAATAAATTTAAAAGAATGAATTAAGAGAAAAGGAGAGCACTTGGTTAGAAGCGAATGCACATGCGGAAAATTTTATTACTGTGCGTACATTCAAATATTTGGAGAGTAAGACTAGGTATTTCTAAGAAACACAGAAATTCTCATGTGTATCACTTTTTATTTCAATAAGGATTATTCGTTATAAGTTGAACTGAATAATGATGGGCAGTGGCACTCCAATCTCATTGATAGATCGAGGAATCGACTAAGTAGTGATTATATTGCTAAAACTGAAATGAAAAATTCCGGATAAAGTTCATTAGACTCGAGAACAATAATTAAACTTTATTGACATTTTCAATGAAGGGATTCAACAGAGGTAATCATAGCAACCAGCTTCAAAGATAACCCGTGCAAACTATAACTGATAAAAATACCTCAATCATGGCACTGTCGTCGAAGGATATCCAAAGCCTAGCGAACGCTCAGATGTTTCAGCAAGGCAATCGATTTCAATTTTCGTGGCAAGATGACGAGAAATTCTCAAACGACTGAATCCTATCGTCGTATCCTCTTCCGGAACTGCCGAAGACAATCCAAGGCTTCTATATTTTCTTGTTTTACCTCGTGTGGGTACAATCTCCCACTCCCTTTGATTTCCTCTCCCGAGATAGCCTTTTCCTTGTCCTCGCCCTGACAACTCTACTTTCCTTCCCTTTCCACGATTACTCCGCAAACGCAGCTAGTGAACAGCTCACCAAGGCATTGTTTTATTTATTTTCCCCACCAAACCCATTCCACTGAATTCTCTCTGCCGAGCCCTCATCTCCTGCAGATTCGACAAAGCCTCAATCGGAATAGCAAGAGCGTAACCTTCCCTTTAACCGACAAAAAAGACAGCCGGTACCATCTACAGCCTACGATTGAAAAGCTTCAATTTACAGGCTCAGAAAGGGGCAGAAACAGATTTATCTACCAATGACTATCGAAGAAATGACTATTGTACAATCTATTTCTGCGACCGTGAATTGCCTCGAGATCAATAAGCAATTATGATTTTTAATGTTTTTTCGCAATAAAAAAGAAAATATAAAAACTAATTAAACTACTCTCATAAAGAATAGGCAGGAATCGTTTAATATTTAATCGTATTAGGAAGTGGAGACACGATTAGTATTCACTACAATTTTTGCGATCCCCAATCATTTAGATGGTATTTTGTACCGTTATTTACACGGAAAAATCGTGAAATTGATTTCAGAGCCCGTGATCATAGACCATGGTTTGGATTAACTTATATCATACGCGGAATTTTACGCAGTAGTAATTGACATGAAGATCTTAACTATAACTATCAGAGCAATAAAAGAATCAAGGGGCACATAACGTGGATATCTCAGCGATTTATTCTGAATTTCGGATGTGTTTTCCAAAAACTCTTGTCGAAAGTTTGGATCTGTCGGATGGGAAAGAGTGGGACGTAATGCTTGTACAGCTGGAACAGTGAATTGCAGAAAGAACCCCTTATCTAATTCCTTGCTTACAAAGATTTTCTATATTTGGACGAAATAATAATGATATACTCAAAATTCTACCCTTCGTATTCGTAAATTCAAATTCCACTTGAGACCAACTAATGATCACAAGGTACTTTTGTCCGCTTTGGAAAAATCCTCTCTCTATTTACTTGGTACTTCGAGGACTCCCACGTGCACGATACGTTCCGCTTGCACTGGCTGTTAGGAAAGTTTAAAACTGAAGGCGTACAGAGAAACGGCCTTAAAAAATGTCCCCTCATATCGACGTGCAAACGTACGATTTTTAAGCGATTTTGCAGCTTACCAAGCCCCCTTTTCTTTCCATTTCATTTGACTCTATGGATTTTTACTCCTTGCTGGACAAAAGTGAAGAGTCTGTTTTCCAAGCGTTGCTGCGGGAAGTTTCTTTCCCCACTCAAAGTTTTTCAATTTCCAGATTTCAGGATTCGTAGGGAGAGAGAGAAAGAGTGGGAACGGTTATTGAGGCAAATAAGGATGAATGAGTGGGCGGAGGAGTTTATCACATGCACGTAGGTGGGCGTCGAGGAGGCAAAAATGCGAGAAAAAAATGCTCGAGGGAATGGGAAGCAGGAACGGACAGTAATAAAGGGAGACGGTGCACAATGCGTGAATATACTTTACATCGGCGCATAACTCCCACGACTCCTCCCGCTTTGAAATAAATGCGAGCAGAGGGGCAGAGAGCAATAATCTTGCATCAACGTCAGAAACAGAGATCAATAAAGAATAACGAATTAATTATAATAAAGAAATTATTACCAACGGACGAAGCTGTTTCATTTGAATCTTTAATTTAAATATACTTAATAAAAAATATGAATAATTTTGATCACAGAAAAAACGAATTTATAAATGTCAATTTAATAAATAAATTAGATTTAAATAACAATGATGAATACAGAAGATGCATTATTAAAATTCTGCTTAGAGCTGAACGACGGACTGAATAAGATCTGTAGAGTTGCTGGCTTGTTTGTAGACATTACCAAAGCCTTCGACTCCATTAATCATAAGATACTAATGAATCGATTATGGGAAGCGGGTATACGTGGAACCGCATATGATTGGTTTCAAAGTTATCTTTGTGATCCAGATCAATGTGTGCGTCTTAAAAATTGCTACAGTGAAAAGATCCGACTCACCTGTGGTGTGCCACAGGGTTCTGTGTTGGGACCCATACTATTTTTAATATATGTAAACAATTTATGTGCTGGCAAGTTTAAAGGTCAATTAACGTCGTTCGC
Source organism: Ischnura elegans (assembly GCF_921293095.1). Taxonomy (NCBI): domain Eukaryota; kingdom Metazoa; phylum Arthropoda; class Insecta; order Odonata; family Coenagrionidae; genus Ischnura; species Ischnura elegans. The sequence continues at coordinate 26,456,676 of NC_060246.1, forward strand.
AGATGACTCTGCACTAAGTTATTCTGTTAATAGTGTTGATGATCTATATGAGCACATAAAAAGTGATCTTTTAACACTCAATATGTGGTTTTCGGCTAATTATATGTTGTTAAGTGAAAAAACGAAATATATCATGTTTAGCATGAGTAAATCTATCTCAAACAAAAATAAAGTATACTATCAATGTGCAAATTGTATAAAGATAATGTTACTTCCTGTGATAAATGTATTCTGACCGAACAGGTTAGTCACATAAAATATTTAGGCATATACTTTGACCAAAATTGCAAATGGAAGTCTCACATAAATAAATTAAAATTAGAAATGATTTAAATTGTAAGAAAATTCTACTTCCTCAGATACATATGCCCTGAATCAGTGTTAAAAATGGTATATTATGCTCTCGTTAATTCAAGATTGTAATACGGAATAGCCTGCTGGGGTGGAGCATATTTTATCAACATTAAACCATTGATAGTGGCGCAAAAAAGGGTTATCAGGGTTGAAACGCGATCGTATAGGAAAAGCCACTCATTTCCTCTTTTCAAAAAATTAGATATCCTCCCACTAAGGCATCTATTCATTTATAAAGTCCTTCGAGTTTTCTGTAACCGTAGCGGTGAAAAGGCCAGACCACAAACTTATGACATCAGATCTTGGAGAAACTTTGATATACCTAGGCCGACGACTCAAATATATAGACAGTCATATCAATACTTGGGGCCAAAATTAAGTAGTATGTTGCCAAAAAATGTGGCAAAGAAGGAGAAGAGATGAGGTTTTATATCCGCAGTTAAAAAATGGCTTATGCAATATGAGGAAGTAGAGTTTCTGCTAAGAAAGGTGCTATAAACGTTTTCAAATAAAGGTATATTGTATGTAATTCTTATGCGTTATGAGAGAAAGTGTGTTATGATAGTATGTGTTAAGAAAAGTTATCCATGTGTAAATTACTGTAAATTCACAATCGAATGCAATTGTCAAGAAAACAAATCACTCAATTAAACGAATGAATTGTATTTTTAAGCATGTTAGCACCAGTCATGTTCTCAATAGTGTATGATGGTAGCCCCAAAACCTTTCTATAAAGGGTATCTATATATTCCACAATTATTACAGGGTTTATTTTTCTCGATGTAATATATTGAATATGAGTGGAATAAAATTCTATTATTCTATTATTATATTCTATTCACATTTATTCCACAGATTTTACGCGATCAAACACGGAAGATGCAATTTTAGGTGCGCATTCAAACTCCCTAAAGTAGTGCTCGATTAATTATCGAAATATTTAGAATAAATCTTGCAGTCACGAAAAATTAATCATGAAAATTTGACTGGCATATCTCTTCTACGCTTTGTGTGGGAAAAAAATACATAAAGGCAAGCAGATGGTCAAAGAGTGATTGAGACACAGTTGGAAAATATGGAATTACATTTTCGTATAAATCGAATATTCATTACTATTGATCAAAACTGACTACTTGGAGCTCCTACTTAGAGAAAATATCACTGCTTAAAAACAGAATAAGTTTAATAATTCATTTGAACAAAATATTGACACAAAAATGGAATGATTCGTGTTTTTATGTATTAAAAACGGCTGGGCAAGTAAGATAACAATTCAGATATAAATATTAGCAACTTGAAATAAAAGTTTTCTTTTGGATATTAATAAAGAAAACCCTCTGTCACTCAGTATTTCAACAACATGAATGGTTTAGTAATAAAACTTTGTAGCCCCAATAAAGGTGTCAATGATGAATGTTTCCAGAATATTTTAAATGGAATCTCACATCAGAGAGACAAAACAAATTAGGTTACTTCGGCAATCCGACCTTTAAATCCAACAAAAAACGCTAAAGGCATAGATCATTTATAGTTCTATCCCAGTACATTACGGATTTTAATGACTTTATCGACGCAGCAGCCGTAGCATCAGGTAGATGAAGGATCAATTTTAGTGCCGTTGGTAAGTCCAGATTCAAATAAAAGCAGAAATGATCAGAGATAGTATTTCTGACCCAGTCTCACTTGCAACTTGCACTTTTTTTTACAAAAAGATTTGATGAACGCAGAAGCCGCCAGCCAATTCCTTAGTCAGAGCTAAATGAATTGAGCCCATAAGCTCTCTCCCAATCATGCAATCTAGGCTTGCGTCGTTCCAGCTACTCCGCAGCGTGGCTCGCGAATCGTGACGTAGCCGCGCAGAATAAGAGGCAGTCGACTAAGGAGTGATATCCGCTGCTGCGGGGGCTGTTGGCCGATGGCTTCGTCGCGGGGGAAGGGAAGCGGCTCGCCAGCGGGAAAAGCCTTAATCGCCCCGCATATGTGCCTTGATTAACCGCGACACAATGAGGAAGCGTGCGGCTTGCAATCAGGAAGATGGCTGGCGGGTTGAATACAGAGTTCCCCTTTCATGAAATGTAACAGTGCGTGACTGAGCGCATGCGTGATTTTTTTATTTTGATTTTTCAGAATTTTTGTTGGTTCGATTGTGGCCAATAAAAATTGACAAAGCAATGCGAGGAAATTTTCTCAATGGAAGAGATAATAGATACGTCATACCCCATCATCATCAATACTCAACAATCAAGATTGATTCGACACAGCTTTCCATTCCTCTCTCCTATCTGCTGGCCTTTTCATAGCGACGCATTTCATTTCTTTCGTATCCTTTATAACCTGTCCTATGCAGCTTATTCGAGGGCGTCCCTTGCCCTTCTTGCCTTCCAATTGTCCTTCTGTGACTGTTTTTATCAAGGCATCATACCTCACAATATGGTGAACTAAGTTGGCCCATCTTCTCCTTAGGATAAGGCCATATCACACTTATGTCTACTACTTTTCATTTCAAAACTTTAGAACACAAGGTCCTGATCCTTTCCTCTACTACTTTAGGAAGGTATTTACATCTGCGCGTAGCCAAACAACCTATGTACCTGACGATGACTTCTAGCCAGTTGAAATACATTTTGCAGACATTTGAAATAAAAAGAAGTAGAGTTTTTACTACGCTGTTCCACGACATTTCCCTAGAAAAAAATTGACTTCACTTACCTCAGAGATATCTGATAGGTTAGTGAGTGAACTGAATCGCGTGTATATGTTATACATTTTCAAATCTATTCTCATTACATGAATATGACTTCATAATGTATTCAGATGAAGACCATTTAAAATATGAAATTTTATTGCATTATCATATTTATATGCAAAAAAGATGTCTCAAACTACTGCGGAATTCATCATACATCTGCGACGATAAATAGGGAAATACAAGTATGGAAATAAATGGACATGCACTTCAAAAAATCTGAAGGGTAAACTACATTTCAGTACTCGTTCTTGGGAAATTCAATGAACGTAAAACAACAAAATAGAGAAGCTTTTAAGACTCATGGACAACCTGATAATGAACTGCCACGTTTTATGCGCTAGTTAGGTGCGGAGGAAATGGAATTAAAATCGGCAAACTACTCGGACGGGTGTAATTTTCACAAATGGATGAAGGCTAATTTCCTAAAACTAAAAACACTGCCACAACTTCTACTTCCCTCGTACTGCGCTGATGACAGACGCTCTTTGGAGACCACTTAGTGCGATTGACGAAAAACAGCAAGGATGCACATCAGGGTTAAGAGGGAGGGAATTTGGGGTGTGGAGAGATATACGCTCTCCTCATTTTCGACGAGAGGGAGAGATGGATAAGGCAACCTTTCCACACAGCTTCTCCCCGCAGGACCTGTCAGCTGAGTTCTCGCGAAGAAGGAATTAAAATTAGCCTTGGGTGACGGTCCAGCACTCTTCAAAACCCCTCGCTCTTAAAAAGCACTGTCGCAGGCGTCTCCCGGAGGGAACCCTTACCTTCTCTCGCGGTTGCGCGAGGGACATTAAATGAATGAATAAAACCAACTCATTTTATTCAGCCATCTTCTCTGTCTCCCAGATAATGGCTGTCTTTATCCTTTTCCCGTTTCCATTCGCAAAGCCGGGAGGAAATAAAAATTCAAAGCAAAAAACCGGGGATTGCGACAAGTAATGAAAATGAGGCCGAGATAATTAAATTCAGAATTTCCTATACTTCCCGAAAGTTTACAAAATTTAGGTCACTGCAGAAAGGGAAGCATTATTAAAGAATGTGGGTCGCAATTGTGTGCAAAATAATGACTCGTTTCGAAGTTCCACGGCTAGAAAATATACACAATCAGCTTCCATTCCACTGAAGCAGGGAGATTGAATTAAATATAAAAAAGTCCATGTGTTGGTAATAAAAGTGTGTTCGAACAAGATAAAATAAGTGATGACGCCAAATAAATTTTTTGGCAATAATAACGATATCCGGTGGCTTATAGTGGACCAAAAACGTTTTTCCGACCCATTCCGTCAGCATCAATCAAAGTTCCATCTATAATTTTGCCCCAAATGTGAGTAAACAATAATAAAATATTTTCCAGAATTGATCCGAGCACACATTTATTGCTCCAGGCGCAGCTGTAAAGTTAATTATTATTCACTGATGTATCATATCGGGTTACCGTAAATTGCGTTCTGGCGAATTTATGTATTACGTTTAATTCAATATTATCAACTTGAATAGAACACATTATAAATACACAGCTTCATTATTTTAAAATCTCAATGAAGATATTAATAGGGCCAAAATATTTTTTACTTATTTTTATATAGAAAATTACATTTTCCAGACTATTGACCAAAAAGGGAAGCATCCACAGAGAACAACCAAAGGACCATCAACCCCAGGCTTTCCTTCCTAGCATGGGATTTTTTGTAACTTTGCTTAGTCCCCCAACTGATAATCACTATGTTCCAGGTTCTAGTTCCACGTAGGTAAACATGCATCATTCCATGATATGGGTATCCATTATTATTTACAATTAATTGTAAGAGAAAGGTAAATATGTGTATGTAAATGAACTATATAGAGACGAGAAAAGACATCTCCGAGCCTAAAACCAAAGGTTTTCAAATTATCAATTCAATTTCTTTTTCATTCTTCTTGACGTCACTTATTTATACTGATTAAAGTCTCGGAGTATATGCATAAGAATGACATGCAAAGTTATTTACCGACGTTTCGACATAATTTTTCATATCTTCAGGGATATGAATGAATATAACTAAATTAAATTTATCCATGAGAGCGCTAATTGATGGAATCCCAAAAGATGGTAACTATGACAATTTACTTGGCCAGTTACAATCAGTTCACACATCTTTGCAAAAGAAGTACGTCAAAATTCATATTTTTTCCTTATAATTTACGAATAATTGAATTATTTTTATTTTTTGCAGTAAAAGAAACATGTAATAATCCTTCATGCCTTAAAACATCATAAGCTTTCGCGGCGAATACTATTAAGGGTAAGGTTGTTGAATACTTACCCTCAAGGTCGACTAAAGCTGTTTAACATCTTAAACAACCTAACCCCATGCTAAACCAGAGAAGATTTCATCAGTTTTGCGTATGCTTCTCAGAATTATATACTCCCAGAAGTTAATCAGCATTATCAGTTCAATTGACCTACATCATAAAGGACTGCTGAACGTAGAGGATCTGGAGTTGGGCTACCTCGCTAGAGAGAGAGAGGACCCTTAGTGAGGGGCCCTGTAACAGGCGCTGGCGCGGGCTGGATTTTCAAGATGATGATGGGGTGAGGAGGACCCCGGTGGGAGGGGGAGGATGTGTGCGCCCGTCGAGTGACGTCAAGGGGGAAGTGGGCTCCTGGCAACGACGACGACGGGACGGAGAGTAAGGAGGAGTATTCATAAAATTGAGGGAGAGGAGCGGAGCGGAGATCGGAGGCGGATGCGCGAGCAAGTTGAGCGAAGTTGGGCCAAGTGGAGTCAGCGGGGGTGCGATAAGGAGGAGAGATAGGAAGTGCTCGGATGGGATGCGAGCGAGGCTGTTTTCATGGGGAAAATGTGTCGGGGAAAAATATCGAGGGAAATGGTAAAAAAAAATATTCTTGAGTTTCTTGTTTACTCTTCGTGCCTATCACGATTCCGAAAAGTGAAAATATTTGTATCACCCAAGAGATTCATCGATGGAACAGTACCGCGAGTTGGTATACGGGAGAAAAGAAAGTAGTAAGCTACTAAACAATTATTTTCTATCATAGATTTTATTTTTTCTCTCTAATACTTTTTAAAGAAAATTCACAAAAAGAACGGAGCGATAATTCCCGTCATTAAAAACGAATCAACGGCCAATAATATTCAAGACCACCAGCATCGCTGAAAATTTGAATACACAGTAGTATGATTTGTAAATACCAATTTATTTGAGAAGAAATCTTATTTCCAACAGTCAAAAGCAAGTTAACAACCTTACGTGCACTAACACGGTGTATTGGAATCTGTTCATCAAAATGAAAGGAAATATTTCAAAATACAGAGGCAGAAACATCAAAACGGGTATACATATGAACAGAGTCATTTAAAACCTAGCCATTTGCTTCTTTAGTTAGTGTGCCTATTCGGAAACGCCTCATTCTGAATATTTGGTCACTGATTATAATAATGTCAGCGTAGGAATTCTTGGAGTACTAAGAGAAAGCAACGAATACAAGTTTTGAATCTCTTGTAGAGTTTTAAAATGAATATTGGATATATGGAGTCCTTAATTGTCTAATAAAAATAGAATTAATCTTTTTATAGGTAAGAGAAAGCATCAGTTGTACGCATTCAGGATATAAAGAACTAAGCACAACTTAAAAGTTTTGCAGTTAGCGTAAAACTCGTATTGTTGGCCAACATAAAATTATGTGCTCAGGAAAATTATAAAAGGGCTAAAGCGGGCGATCAAGCTGAGAAAACGGAGTTGCAGAGAGTGATCTAAGAATAGGGTGCATGAAAAAAGGAAGAGTTAGGGCGGAGTGGGGGGGGGGATTCGAAAGAGCTCAGTTCTATGATCTTTACAAGTCTCTCGTCTGAGGACCCGAGCCGGAGAAAACTGGTATGTGATCGGCGAAAGATAAGGTGGATGAGAGAGAGAGAGGAGTGGGGGAAACCAAGCAGATGTAAAAGGAAGGAGCAGGTGCTCTTGGAGGGTCCAGAAAGGAGAGGAGAGAGATGTTGGAAGAGAGGGAAGGAAGGTTGAAGAGTGAGGAAGGAGGAGGGATGGAGATGGCTGAAGGTGGACGAGGATGGAGAGAAGCCCAAGAGAGGTGGAAGAGAGGGCTTTCCTGCCTCTCTGCTAGAGGTCTCTGCTGCCGGAGCAGAGGAGAAAGATTGTTTCGGGAGGCGAGGGAGGGCACGAGGTGGTCCGGGGGAGAGTCGGTGGTGCGTCCTTGAGCTCTGTCCTGGGGACCGAGTGGACAGTGGACAGGGCGCCCAGGTTGAAGGGGACGGGCCGAGGGGAGTGGTCGCTGGCGGGCGGAGGGACGGGGGTTGCACGGGGAGAGAGACCTACCCTCCTTTGTCGCAGGAGGTGAAATTCAGGCTGAATCCTCACACAAATCTTGTGCTTTTCTTCCCGGCAAGGTAACCCTCTAATCTTTAACTGTCTCGCCTCCTGTTCTTTTCCTGATCCTTCAATCTCCAATGTTCCACACGATTTAAACATTAGTCACTAAACATCGAGAATTAATTCCTGATTTGCTGGTAATTTAATATGAAGGTAAAATATTTTCAAAATAAACATTGCGTAAAGACAAAAAAACTATAATACACACTATCGAGCTTAAAATTATTTAAAAAAGTCCCTCATAGCATTATACTATAGTTATCTAAGGATTCAATAACGGCGAATGGATATAATACGTCTCATTATAAAATATCGCAAACCAAATTACCTTAAATATGTATCATGCTGTAAACTCAAGGTAAGAAAGCATAATAATTAAGAAATAACATGGACTGAATTCAAATTAATGTTCACAGAATTGTGTTCAAGATAGTATTTTCAGATGGCTAAGGATCAGTAAAAGTACAACAATCGAATATACAAGCAAGTACGGTATATTGAAAATCATATTGTCTTGGTGAACACGGTGGTTGTACACTTTAATCGCCCGTAAAGTCGAAAACGCAGCTATGTCCATCCAAAACTTTCAGTGGAACTCAATGGAAATTTACTCAATTGTTGCAGTTACCAATATCAAAAAAATACTAATAAACAATTTTCATGCCTAAAAAATATAAAATTTGAGACATACTTCATACAACTGGTTGAAGTGACCAGGAGCCCCCTTAGATAATGACCGTCAAAAATCAACGGAAATAAAAGAAGAGATCAAACAAGAAGCTATCGAGTTTCCCGTTAAAGTTGACCCATAGGGGTTGGAAACGGGTCAAAATGAGGGTCGATAAATTTGGAAGATAACGGAAGGGGATGAAGAGGAAAAGGAAGAAGATATCAAGGAGGGAGGACGGATGGATGGATGTGTGCAAAGGGAGAGATTAGGAAGGTGAGATGGGATGCGGACGTGATGGTCTGGAGGGCCGATAAAAAGGGTCAGCAGATGAAGATGGCGTTCCCGAGGAACAGGTGAGCTCGCTCGCGACGACTTACGACGCTGAGGGACGATGGAAAACTTCGGAAAACGGCGGAGGGGAAGAAAGATAAGGAGATCAACCACCTAGCCAAGATACCTGGCCATAATGAATTTTAAAAGCAATGGGAACATCCCAAACACATAGGTTTTTCTCAGCGTATTACTTTCCGACAATTATTTTCCACATTTAGTGCCATTATCAAGGAACTGGATTGGAAAGCAATCTATCGAAGAAAACATATTAGTGTGGGAAGCAACTATTTCATATTTATGCATCACGGAATTGAAATACTTCCACAAAGGTAAGTCTGCTACCCCTTACACGCAAATTACGCAATCTGAAATATCACCTTGATGAGGTTTATATATCAATGTATCATCAATTAAAATATTGTAATTTAAGTACTATCTTAATAATAATTAATACATTAGAAATATAGGTAGTCTTATCATGCCTTGCATATTGTACACATTGGATGCAGAAGACTTTTGTTTGCTATTGCAGCTGAGTGAGGATTGGCGGATATTCTGTTTCTGCAATCGGTTGCTTTGATGCTATTTCTATCAGCATCCCGAGCGGAAAAAAATTCACTCCCACATTTTTAAGCGACATATATTCAGTCAAGGAAATGTTCTGCATGCCTGTGACCTAGTTCGGAATTGACTGATCGAATAAAGCGTGTGATGCATAAGTTTAATTTTTCATCACCAAAGGTGCTGAAACAAGCAAAACATTTAGCTGCAGGTGGGCCGGCTCTGTCTGCGTTGAAATGACATATTCGAAAACAACAAGGAAACGCTGGAATTCTCTCTAGCACAGATGCTACGATCACTCAAAGCAAAATAAAATTTCCGGGCGGAATGTTCAGTGAACGAAGCGAAACAGAGTTTAGAAAATTAACTGTAAAACCCATCAACCTAAGCAAAGAAGAATATTCGACTAAAATTTAGTATAAACCGACCAAATATGAGTATTTTGGTTGAATTTTGAGCATTGATATTTGCATTTAAAATAGAAATAAAGAAAGCTTTCATCAAATTATCTAATCGCTAATAAAATAACATACGAAATATAGCTACCATACACGTTCTGAAAATAGCAACGCCCAAAAAAATCATCATGTTTAGCTAACGGGAGAACGAAACTGCGTTGTGAGTTGGAATTTTTAAGAAGGGGGTATAACGTAATATTTTTTCGTTATTTTGAATATTTTTCAGTAAAATTTACGGTTTCAACACTAATTGAATTAACTTTAGATTCACTTATACTGAAGGTTATTCGGTAACTGTATAGCAACAGCGAATTTCAAACTAATTATCCAGTGATTTTTTTGGTATACTAATGGAGTAGAACACTGATTTACTCAAGCTAAAAATCCATTTTAAACTTTTTATTCTTTTAGATACGCGAAGAAGAAGTCATGAAAAGTGTAAAAGTGTAAAAATGACGCTTTAATTAACAATAAGGATTGGAAATCATCACAATTTTACAACAATTCAGTAATAAAAAAGAAATAGCAAGCATTCTTTAGTGTTTAACGCGCCTAAAGCGTCATCGAAAGCTATTCAAGACTGCTTAGGCACCCAAGTCAACACTGACGTGGTGAAAAACCCGAATAGACTTCCATGAATAAATGATAAATTTATAGCGATAGGTGCAGCCTCATGGGAGATTACTAGCTGGTCTGAATACGCCTCGAGAGCACATCATAAATCTCAGCCTCGAATAGGGCTTACATGGCTCAATGAAGGCCACTGCTTATCCGTGAACTTTGATGACTATGGTGCAGGCTACACGTGGTACAAGGCCCGTAATTACCAAGCCAATAAGCTGTAGCTATAATCAGGATTGAGGCCTAAATTATTCCCTCAGCGAGCAGAACCTCATGCTCAAAGCAGACTTTAAAATTACATAAAAATGGTTATTACAACCTTCGAAGTAATCTTAACATTCAAAGCACAAACACTATGACGTGGTAGCTGCAATCAAAATTATAAATATATTTCAACATTCATGCCATGTTTCTAACTTAAATGTTTGCGCAGCTGATTCTATAAAAACGCGAAAATATCTATTACGGCACTTAACATTTAAAAAATTGGTAAACAAAGGCAAAATAAAACTTTTGAAAATGGTGTTCAACGTATTACCACCTATGTAAAGAACCTATCAATTTTTCGCTTAAAAAAATGAAAATCTCTCCCATTCCAATAACGCAAGTAGCCTCAACCATCTGCTTTTATTGATGCCTGGAACTTGAATACAAAAATAATTATTATAACTAATTTATCGAGTCATGCCTATGTAACGGATAGGTTTTAGAGAATGTTTTCTCCCAAACAATTACCTTTCATAAGTAGTAGGTCTAACCGCAGTCACGCATTCAAATTATTCACAATGCTCACCTCTTTTTTTCTTCCTATTTTCAATCCCTTAACAGGTAAACGGACGGCCCTAACACCGCCACAAGCCAATTGAGGCGTTTGCGTGTGTATTTTAATGAAAAAATAAACGATGAAGAATGATGAAAAACATTGAAATGTGGGGATCGATACACTTTTCATGATCGTGCTTCCACTTGCCGTGGAAGAAAAGCATTTCCGATTAGAGCTATTCAAGAACCTTAATTGACATGCAAAAGGCGTGCGGCGGACGGGACGATGTTGCCATTGATGACGAAACGATGAATCCCACACGCAGCCCACACTAATCGATGGCAGCGACGAAGGCTCGCTGATGTTCGAACGCGTTTCCAATTGTTCGGCGGAGGAAATCGCGTTTTAAGAACTCACGCAGAAGGCGCCATTACTAGAAGGAACATTACACATGATTCAATTTTAACGTTTTTTTATCTTTTTTTTCAATTTGGAAACCGGGAAAGCTTGACTTTAAAAACCTTTGACCCACCACCGAGAAAGGCAATAAACGACATTTTAGGATCAATTTAACAAATGTTTACATCTTATTGTATTCCACCTATTACCATTGTAAATATCGCCTTAGACAGTACGTTGCATTGAATAAATGTTAAAAAATTCGTGCATTTTTAAAGCTATTTTGAGTGAGGCTAACTAATGACTGGAAAAAATGAAGATTTTAAGTAAATTGTGAATGTCGCTTCGAAAAGTGGTAAAAGAAGGTGCTTCATTACGAAAACGTTAAATACCACATAATAGGAACTATTCTTTAAGGTTTTAGCGATTCAAAGTTTAAACCGCAGTGGAAGTACTTGCATTGGTACAAGAATTAGTGTCCCTCTGCTTTCAACACAAAAAGGCAGAAAATATGTTGATTGAAATTTTTTTTTATAAGATACATCCGCATCGCATATGACCTTAATTTGAATATTACCACATAGAGATTTCATAAGCGATATCAACATGTAATCTTTATGAAATTCTAAAAGGGATTTTCAAAAAAGATTTAACCGTGTATTCACGGAAAAACATCCTAAACCATCCCTTGATGCACCGTAACTCGCAACGACGTTTCACATGAATATTTTTAGCGTCCCACTTTTATTGTTTCGGGGAAAGGAAAAAAAAGAGTTGAGTGGAAGCGTGTCATAGACTTAAAAACCCTCCGTAAATGTCTTCAATCTTCGTCAACGAACACACTTCCCCTATTTATCCACCCTAGGCTCTTTTATTTTAGAACAGAGGGTGAAAGGGACGAGCGAAAATGGCCTTCCGTGAGGGAAAGCCGCTGGAAATATTTTTTATGAGGCCCAGAATCGAATTGCGTCACACCCCCGGCCCCGCTACGAATCGACCCGTCAGCGAACAACCCACAACGTACCCTACCCTCCTCACCCTCTCCCTTCCCCACCCCTACACCCCTGGCCAGCGAGTCAAATTCGGCGGCGTTGAAACCTCCCTTAGTAGTAACAGTCCACCCACACCGAGGCCCTCGGTCAACCCGTCACCGTGGGAAACGGTGTGGTGGTGGTGGCTTCCTCGATCCAACTCCGGACGATAAACATTGTGCCCACCGCGGTTTGCACACAATAAAAAAGGAAGGTCATCAAAACCAACCGGCAACGGAAAGGCTTAAAAATAAGTTCCCGGAAGTTAGGCGGATGGCGATTTATGTTTCGTTTTCAAAGAGTAAAAAAAATGCGGGACGAAAATAACTGGGAGAAACATTCCCACGGATATGCTAATAGAAGAGATAGAGACCCCAAAACGAACGAGTCCAGACTATCACAATATTTCATTTATTTTAGCGAGAAAGAACCAAAATAGCCAAGGCCAAATCGATCTAAATTTTCAAGTTACCAAAATAATAAGCACTACGGCGATTATATCTTTGGATTTAAAGTAATGAAATGCAAGCATGTGCACGAGAAATGATGAAAAAGTGAAATAAAAATATAAATACACTCTTTGAAGATCAAAATAAAATTCTCTTTCGACTCAAGAGAATAAAGGCACAGTGAGCATTATCGTAAATAAGGGGTTATAATAAGCCGAAATATCATCCACACACGGTTTATTTCGTAGACCTTAATCTGACGAGATGGGCTCCTGAAATAATAAACTATGTTCCTAGTAAATGTGCCTGGCATCTGTCTTCCGCATTTTATCAGCTTGAAATATGCCCACAGCAGCTGAAGACAATGGAGCTGTCATCCAAAGCTTCACATCACGGTGACTCAATCCGCGAGCCTCTAATCCAGGCGCGTTTACGAGATAAAAAACCAAAGATAAGCATGAGAGGCTAATTCAAATGTGAAGTAAATTGGTGGTGAGAATTAACGATGGCGTAATTATGTCTCAAGCTTTAGCTCCCTGACGTAAGCCTGCGCGTTAGAATGGGAATGGCTGTTAGAAGGAAGTGAGCTGTAAAGACGAAGAGAAGGGGAGATGGTCAAAGTGAGAGGAACCACTTGAAGAGCGCATTTGCGATAAAAGGGGCGAGACATTTTCTTTTCTTTCCCTCACCGCACTGAAGTGCCCTAATCCGCAAGCGCTACATGGGGTTTCAGAGGTCCTGCTTCCAACGACTTAGAATCACACACTTTGCAGCAAAGAGGGTCTCTGAGACACATGCACAGAATAGGCCATTGAGGGCTAGTGTAATGACAGTTAACTCCGAATGAGGTGATAACGGCACTGAATCTGGCCATCCTGGCCCTAATTCCAATAACGAATAATAAACACAATGGCAAAGGCACTAACAAAAATAACTATGAATAACGTTTCATGATTAAAACTTATAAGTATCACTTTAAAAACGGTAGCCCCTACTTTTTGAAGAAATGTAAAATAAACTCTACCTTAAGATTAATGGTAACATAAACATGAATTCTCGTGTAAGTTATCCATAACGAATAAAAACAATTTCACGGCATTGACTTTTATTATTATTTTTAATTTATTTGCATGTTTATTCTTCACCTTGTAGCTACACAGGAGCAATTACAATCCATCATACACTCTGCGGTTGAGAATTAAAAAAAAATATAGTAATTAGAACTAGAACCCATGGTAAAGTTGTGTCAGTTCTAATATTATTAAAACGCCTATAAACATTCTTGCGGACTGTTAACGTGCACGATCAGCATTTAAATATTGTCAACATGGGTGAAATGACCGGCGGTAAACCCATAAAGAATTTAATTTTAAATTTTGTAAATAAAATATGCAAAAACGTATACATTTCCGTAAATTGATGTAATGTCGTAAAATAGGCGTGACGTCTAAACCTGGCTGCGCAAAAATAATGATTTTTTACTAGTTACCTTCTAAAAGGAATTTCCAACACAATGACGATTACTAACCGCAAGACACTAGTGGTTCAAGCGCACCTTTGCTGATGAACAGAAACCAATTTTTCCAAGCCTCCAAGATATTTTCACCAACTTAAAACTTTCGGTAAGTGCTTGCAAAAGTAACTCGCATAAAATAATACCGCAGTAAATCTAGGTTAGCAACAGAGGAAATGCTTTAGTAATTGGGTGATTATATACGGCTATACAAATTAGCAGATTGAATCCCCATTTCAAGCAAGAGAAGGGTAGCATGGTAAGGCTACGACGTTAACCTCATCAGTGCCGTACGTAAGTGTGTGTGTTGGCTATCCGGGTGACCACTAAGGGAGGCAAAATGAGGCAATAGTGGATGATGGCCTCACCGCCGACACGTGGTCTAACATCCCCATTACTCCTTCCCCGCAGTTATCCGCCACTTGGCTTTACCTACCTACAGGACTTCCTCCACCATCCAGCCGCCCACACTACAAGCGAAGCGCACAAGTCGTCACGGCACGGCTTCCCGATGGAGAACACACCTCGTAACCGTACCCTAAGAACCTCGCCCATCGCTCACTTCCACAAGGGAAGCCAACCGTGTTACGCCGTGTAAAAACTTGACCATCCAGCCGTTAAGCCGAGTGAGTGATGACTAGAGTTTTCTTGTCTCGGCTTGTTAAGGAGTGAGGAGCATCCTTAGAGAGAGAGAGAGGGGGCCGGAAAAGGTTAAGGGGAAAGGGGTCCGATGAGGAAGGAACACAGGAGATCCTGATCCGTTAAACATCACCTCAGAAATATTCCATTCAAGGGTTTGGCTTGTAGCTCAGCATGAAAGTTACCGTGGGATGAAGCAGAGGGAGGCCTCCCGTATCCTCGGACGCTATAAAAGCGATCAAGGCTCGTCTTTGATGGGAGCGGTCCCACGCAATGTCGAGGTAAAGGTGGGTCCAGCCACCCAAGTGATGTCTCCTTATCTCCTCCTTGTGGTTCCTGCCCCGCACGAGAGATAGTTTCAACCAAGGAGCCCAGATTGAATGGCCTTCCGGTTCCTGTCTTCCTTAAGCACACATCAATTTTCATTGCGCGCATGGAAGAGCTGACGGCACGACATCCCTATTTCCAGCCAAGATAATCACTTGGATCTAATTTGGCTCGCATCTACGGAAGCAACAATGAGGTCCAGCCTCCCTTACAATTTTCGTTGCCATAAAGACAAATTTATCCTCCCCGAAGCAAACGCAAATAACTTTCGTAGTCCTTTCGGGGAAATTGGAAAGATTCTATTTTGATTTTATTTGGGCAATTTGAGCACCGAAATTTAAGTGAATCTCATAAAAAAACATTTGTATCACATTCTGATAAATTTTACCGGAAGAGTCCTATAAATCCCAATGGTAATTTTCGAAACTCAAGCGTGTTGTTTTTATTTTTATTTTCATGCCCCTATTCTAAGCCTTTACAGACTTTTTAAGCAAAATTTAAGCCTAAAAAAAGATGCATATATTTTAATATTCAGTGTAATAGTACACAGTTACAGAATGAGACTCATCGTGACTTGTACTCAAAAAAGTTTCACCGAAACAGTCTCTTCAACAAATAACCATGAAATTTAATTAACCGTTTTGCTTCCAACAGAAAGTATGGCATCAAAGCCTAAAACAGAAAATAAGATCTGAAATTAATAAAAAGTGGTGAGGAAAATAATTCATGTTAATTTTTCCTTTAGAAATATTTCAGGTGCCCTATGGCTTAGAGAGAATTTGAATGGACCAATTAAAAAAATGGCAAAAGAATGCATTATTCCAGCAAATAAATAGAAGAGGAAAATACACACGGAAATGACTTAACAACTTACTCAATGGCGTAGATTAACTTGCGTAATATCACCCTCCGAACCAAAAAATTCCTTTCCTGCCTCCACGCTCTTCCTTGAGAGAAAATACCTAGACTATTTCGATTAAGGAAGCCATTTGCGCAGTTGCAGCGAGTACATCGAGAGAAGTGCGTCAATACCAGGCGCAACGCGGAGTTTCATTGAACCATGAAGTTTGATCAATCTGCAATTAGAAAGTAGTGGAGAGAAGAGGGGGGTTGGGGTGGAAAGGGGGGAATGAGGGGAGACAGGAGAGGAAGAAGAAGAAGCAATCTCATCGAAACCTCCCACCTGACATACAAACCCCCCCAACTACCCCCCTTAGCCGCCTCCCTATCTGCACACGCCTTCCCAAGAAGGCCTGCGCTTGAAACTGAGCCTCCGCTCCAGACTCGGCGATGTCAGCCAGGGGAAGACGCGAGAGGAAGAGGAAAGTCTTTATTTAATGACGCCAAATCCCGGGGAAGAATTTGAGCTGTTTCCGTAATTGGACGTTCGAATCCATCCACCCCTTACTCACTACTCTTCAACCCTCCTCACCCCACTCACCGTGAGCTCTTTACGCTCCGGCAGCCACTGTAGCCTCCTAATTAAAAATGATCAAGAGCCCATCGTTAAGAGGCAACTTTCCGGGGCACTCTTCCAAAGTTCCTTATCACGTGAAGCGTATTGATAGATTACGCAAGGTCATTCGGACGATTTATCATCCCTCCATTTTCAGGAGAAATACGGATTTTTACCGATAATACGCATTGGTGTCTAAGACTCCCCAATGTGAATAAAAAAAGGTAATCCATATTGGACACAAACTCTTCGTACATGTTAACGTATTCAACTTAAACTATGATTTGATTTTCTCTAGACGAAGAAGACACAAATTGTGTTCTAATGATAGTTTTAAGAATGCATTCCAAGTGAAAACGAAGGCACATATTCACAGTATGAATTAACTACACCAAGCCAAGGTACTGAATCTAGGAGCTACGGAAGCTTTAGCGTGATCACTTGGAGAAAAATAAATTAATAGATAAAACTTGGCAAATTAGATGACTTTATCAATTGAATGATTGGCCCAAAATATACGAAATCGCGATGTTTTGCCAAGGACTTCAACAGGTAAAAAATAATGCTAGCACTGCCGGTTGATTTACTACAGGCACTTGGGAGCTCAGGTAAGAAATATTGTTTCTTGCATAACCTTAATGGCAGGACGCACACGACAGTAAAATATGCCATAAAATACAACGCATACATAAAACCATTTGGCAAAGGCCCACATTTTTGGCTAATCTGGGTTTATGGTGTTTGCTTTCTGAATACCCTCCTAAGAATACAAATCTACAGCATTGCCAAATTATGAGGAACATAGTTTAAGCCGAGTTTTTAAGACTAAAATCAACAAATGGTATGTTGATATATGGTAAATGCTGTTAAATTACATCGATAATCGATTATCTACGATCAAAAGCTTTATACCTTGGGTCCTAGTGTAGAAAAGTAACAATAAACCTCTTAATTTTCATTATGTTTAGAGTTAGATGGTTTTTGAATTTGCCTGGCCAGTCAATTTCAACCTCAAAGAGTGAATGTGCCTGTATGTTTGTGCAAAAGTTCTTGACTTCGGACTGACGTTATTTCAGTTTTTAAGAGACTATAAACAGCCTTCTAGTGGTGGAAACATGGCATTGTTCCGATATTTTGATGCAAAATTCAAATTTTCAATGGAAAATGTAGTGATACTGATGCCAAAAGTAGGTTCATCATTTAAAAAAATTATTTCTAACAATGACGTGAGATCGAGTGGTAAAAATAGTTTGAGCGATGGCTTTGTTAATAAATATAGAAAAGAGGTTTGAGTTACAAAATTGAGCCAGAACATTCATTCGTTTCGGCAAATAAAAAAAAAACTTATCTGATGTTAAAACTTACACTCGGGGCTTAATTAAATTCTCCTGCAAGTAGTGAGCAGTTGATTCTCAGCAACTGTGAATTAGCTACCAGTGGTAGCGATTCCAGCTAACTGCAGCAAAGGAGACGTGATGAGACGGCGGTCTTCTATGGAGAATAAAGCGAGGGCACTCCATATGTCCACTCCTCCTTCGACAGCTATTTGCGAGCGATGACTGTGTTTCTTGGTACCGACCTCACCTCTCCGATCGCTTAAAATGGACAGAGCGCAGACACCGAGCGCTTTGACGACAAATGCAATTATTTCGTCGCATAGCAACTGCACCACCTCAAGTCCTAACTAAGACGTGGTATACTATTATATCCACCCGCCTTAAAAAATATTTTATGTATTTAAGGTTTTATTTCTAAAGTGCAACTAGACACATATAACTCCATCACAAGTGATTTAGTGCTTGAGATTGACTACAGAAAGTAAATGAATACTATGCAAAGAAAATTGGATGCTAAATTAGATGGCGGTTTCGTGGCTTGGGCATATCCCATCAGTCTATACCTCGCTTCTTTGTCGTACAACATAAGGTCACTTTCTGTACGTTCAGCGATTTTCGAGTTCAATCTCCCGTATAAAACATTATACTGTGAAATATTTTTGGGCTGTACCAGCGCAGCCGTTACTGACCCAATTAATTTTGCCTTTATGTAGAAATATATGGGCCCATGAGAATTCTGCCTTCAAAAATTATCAAATATTTCGCTTAAAACACACAAGATATCACCCAGAACTTTTATCTTTGTGAATAAAACAGTTCATGCTACAAAATATTATTATTCGGAAATGTTAAATCACTTAAGTGTTCCTCCAATAGAATTTTTACACTCTATCAGAAGGGGAAGGTAAACATGGAAAATAATAAACCAATGTTAGACATCTACCCCGTTTCCCGTTACCAGTTAAATTTCATTTTTCCGTTTGGCATAAGAACTAGAAACCTCCATTTATCAATGTACTCAGGACGCTGGCCTAAAACCCTTCAATGGTAAATAAGAATTTGTGTTCTAACTACTTCTAGATATACACTGGTGGGAGTGACAAAATTTGAGGGGGTGAGAAGCCAAGTGATTTTTTCCAAACAGGGTTAGGTGCAGTTAATTGCTTAAAGAAATATACAAAAACATGGTTGCCAAGGGATACGAGTGAGTCTCTGGCATCGAGTGGAATATAAAATGCACTACTAAATATGTAATTCAACTCCTTTGTTTTCTTTACCTAATGTGTGTAGTTAACTCTGTTTAAAAAACAGAAATCATTTGTATCCCTTGGCTTCTCACACACTCAATTACAGTCCAATTAACAACAATTAGCTTGTTCCAGACACTCCGAAGGTAGCACTGGAGAAATTTCATTGTTTTAGTAATGGTAAAAACACCCATGCTGGATTGGCAGACGGGCAGAAACGGACGAAAGAAGTCTACACTGTGGTATCGTGCATAAATACAATTGGAATAGGCGTAATAGCCTTTTCCTAGAAAACATAGAACGAATAATAAATTGGCCTTAAATACGGCTGTCAAGTATTGAAAACAATATGTTTCTATGGTAGCCTCAAAAATATGAGGATCCTGTGGAGGAGAGTACTTTTATCTATCCCAAGAAGCAAAGTATCCTTCAGTTCCATGAACACCAAAACCTCCCCCGTTTTCAAAGTACTCAACCGAATTAGAGATATAAATAGGCTTTCCAAGAAATATTTCCAGAACATTGCAGCTAAAAATGAAAAAGCTCTTATGAGCTTCTAGTGCATGCTTGTCTGTAATATTGTTAATTAAAGATTACAAACAGCGATTCAATGTAAATAAAGATTATAAATGTCGTTTCCACAAAATATGACTCAAAATGTCGTAAAAAGTTTTAACTTAATATTATATGAAGAGTATTTTTCACGTTTTGTGCAACGCTATTTTATTATTAGTAGAAAATAATTTGGAGAATAGCCAAAAATCTTTATCCACAATATTTGCTTAGAATATTTTTTTGCCATTTGCTCAGTGACGAGAGGAAATTAACTTCAGCCCACTCTTCGCATTATCGTAAGCTTCAGTTGAACACTGCAACCCTTCGGCATATGCGATGCTCAAACGGACAGACACAGTCCACGAAAGAGAGATTGCAGACGTAAACTCAGAATGGATGGGACAATATTTTTTTGTTCAAGAAGAACACGCTTTGCGCGTACCTTTTTTTTCATCATCAAGCGTCGCATTTTTTTCATTTCGGAAAACATGCCGTTGCCTGCGATGCAATCCCTCGCCGTTACAGAGGACTGCTTTCGTTCGTTTGCTTTTTTTTCATCCCTCCCGTGTCGCTCAACCTCATCGCCATGCTGGCTGGACTCGGGAGTTGCGGCGAGGTTCGCCGGGGACAGGCTAGTTTTTTTCCCCCACTAATTTACGCAGTCGCTTGGAACCAATCAAATTCACGCGGGGGTGCAAGTAGTTTTTAATTCCATTCCTAGTTAAATTAAATTAATCATTTCGGATATAAAAACACCATTTTATTCCACAAACAAAAAAAACAGTGCTTGTGAAAGAAGAAATTTGTTGAAATATGTCAACGCTGACTCGAGAGCATCCAAAAAAATGCATATAAACCAGTAAAAGCTTTCCGATCTTCAGACTTTTTATCGCGTAAAATTTCCCTCTTCCTGCATTTGAATCTGGCATATAGAGAACGTAGGTTGATTATTCCATCGGTAGCCGGAGGAATTTTTTTTTAGAAATTATCGTAATTGGAAATTAATAAAGAGGCTACTTTTTATAACAATTTTTTAAGCAAAACGCATTCATCCCCCATCAAAATTAACAATGGTAATTTAAATTTTAGATGAGGTAAATACATGCCTGAAGAAGAATATGCTTCCGTCCTCCGTACATTTTTTTTCAAATTCTATGAAATGCATCCCATTAATATTAACTATATTAAGTTAAACAATTATAATTAATTTCTAATCCATTCCTGGAAATTATAACCTGCTGATGCTTAAAATTACGAAATCAATGTATGGCTCTCATGGAATGATAAAGATTCAAACTCTTGGCCATCACTTAGGTTACATCTTGTTTCCAAAAAGTAAATATCGAAGAAGAACTCTCTGACTCACAATTATCTATGATTTTGCTCAAATCAAGCCCAATAATGATGCGAAACAACTGAGGGTGGAACATTGAAACATTTGCTCATAACTTCTTGCATTTTTTGTACCTGTAAAGCATTACTGTATAAATAGAAATCAGATCACCAGCTGCCAAGGTTACCGTCGCGACGGGATATCATTCCGATGAAATTCTAACCGAACACGCGACACTCGGAAGTGAGTCAGTATGACACGGTGCGGTTGAGTGGGAGGTAAGGAGAGCGGGAGATTGTGAAGGGAAGGGAAGCGGCTGCTACCGGGGAGAAAACCTCTCGATCGCCGCCACAAAAATCACGAGGGTGCCGTCTCCTCCTGCTCCTCAACAGCGAGGCAGGAGAGGTTTCGTGCGAGGAACGTCAAAGGCATGCGTCAGAGGGTCCAAATTAGGTTCCGATCCGCTTCGTGCGATCAAGCTGATGGAGGGAAGGAACACGGTTCGCTCGTGCATACGCGATCACGAGACTCCCATTCATTACGGTACTCGTGACGAGCACCTTCGCGAAATTGGAGGCGAGAGACAGCCACTCGTCTTGGCTTCTGGGAGACTTGTCATGTGGAAGACCCGGCTTCGCATTCCGCTGGCGAAGGAGATGTTAGAATGGAGGCCAATGATTTTTGGGAATGAATTGGAGAGAAACGCAATTCTCAACTTCAACTGATGGTTTGTTTCGACATGATATTGCTTTATAGTTTTTTTCAAGATGGTTCTATGATTTCAAGGAACACTTATTTCATTTGAAACGACAAAATTGTTAAGTATTAATGATACTGATCGTCAAGTACATTACTTATTCAAAACCACATCTCACACTATCATTAAAAAACTTAAAAACAATCCCTATAGTATCTCTTAAGTAATGAAGGCAGAAGGAAAAAATGGTTTTATATTTGATGATCTTGTATTTTGAAAATCACTGGAATCACGTCGGTATGATGAAAATGCCAGATAGTTCACAAAATAAATGAATAGCGCAGTTTTCAGGGTACAACATAAATGCTTCAGAAAAAGCGAAGATTCCTATTCCAAAACAATTGCAAATATCAGGAGCATATCAAAACCTAAGGTGAAATTACTGATCTTATTAAAACTCATCTTGAGATTCAACTATGACATTTCTTTCTTTCGTATCACGACCCATCTGGATTTTTTCTCGTACACGCCAGTTATCAATAATGGTTCTTAATAAAATTAAGTTTTAGATTCCTCTACAGCTAGAAGCTCCAGAAATAATACTATTTTCTTATTATTTTAAACAACCTGCGCCACGTGGAATTTTCAGACGGATACACTCCATTAAAACGAGAAATTGTGCTTAAGCGTTAATTTAGTATGCCTACGAAACTAAAATATTTCTTCGTCGAAACCATCAATTCCTATTAAATATGGCAAGACAAGAATCAGCGATTTATGGCTGGCATATTTCCATCCACTAATTTCATTGTGAGAATGATAATGAATACTATTGTCTAGTTATAACTAACTGTAAGATATACGGCCCCCGGGAAAATTAACATAGGCACAGCATTAAATGGGGGATATCGTTTTAAAAATACAGTTATCAAAAATTTTGATCTATAGTATTCCCGCAACGCTGTGATCAATTTCTAATTAGGTACATTAAGGTGAACAAACAGAAATCATCGGATGGCAACTCCCATCCACTGATGCCGACGTGGGTGAGTGGGGTAATCTAGGTGGGTAGAGCGCTTGGATCCTGGCCGAAGGTTCCATAATATGAATTCTTAGTAAATATCTCCTCAAGAAATTGTTGAGTGCAAGGTCCTCGAATTTCAAGTTGGCCCGGGAATAAGGAAGAGACCCTAGTAACCTGAATTTGCGTTATTCATACTACTTCAGCTTAATCTAGGGTAAGCTCTATCCACAAAGATCCTAATAAACCTTCGGGCTGAAATATTGTGTGATTGAGAGACACACAATGATGAGTAGCATTCATTTCCCTACATTCACTGGACAGTCCTTAAAGGTCATTATCCCTAATGTCTACAGTCCCAATCAGGTTTTTAGTTGTTCACATACGTACGGCAACATTTTGGATGATCTTTACCCTCACCGAATCAAAACAAACTTCGTATTGGAACATTTAAGCTAGCGAGTGACATTTAAACAGTGCGTAACATTCACCATACTGCACACAAAATTCTTTAGTGATTATTCAAACGACTGTAGCTTAATCTGGAATGACCTCTACCCTCACCCATCCCAAACAGCCTTGGCTTAAACCCTGAGTGAGATGTCATTCCTCGTACAATTCACTGCAGCAAACTCCCAGTGGGGCTCAAAGGGACAGAGAAGATCAATTGCCTCGTGATCGATGGAGCGACGGTAGGCCCACCAGCAGTGGGCTTTTGCCTCTGGGGCTCATTAAGAGAGGGTTACTCCCTGGAGGCATGCTGACATCGTTGGCGCTGGGAAAGACGTATGCGCTTCGAGAACGGCGGGAAGTGGAGCAAATTAATGTCGATACCGAATGGAATTTCGCCAGTAGTTCTTCATCCTAAATTTCGTCATTATTCTTTGACATTGAACATACTATTACGTTTTGAAATTATTCAAGTTCTGGGACAGAGACAGAGGCGTGGGGGCTAGAGGAGCAGATTTCGGAATATACCCCCAAGTACCGTGGAAAATAAATAAAAAGTATACCAAGTTTTTCTACAAAAAATTTCATACAGTCTTGAGTGAAAGGGGATCATGAAAAAGCATGTCACTATTTAGTAAGATCTGTTACCTTTATTAAAAAGTGATAGAAAAAGTAATGAGTTTTCGTACATTCAAACATCTATTTTCCAGTTGCTTGAATGGTATAGTAACAGAGAACTTGCTTGCACAAATGTTTATAGACATTACTTAATTTGAGGATTGATGTAACATATGATTTGACATCTATTCGTAGACGTGAAATTAAGGAATCTACATACAATACTTCGTTCTGGATGTCGCTCTCAATAGGTAGTTAGGAAACTTAAGACTTTTTCCCATTCCTAACTGTTTAATCTCTAACAATAATTTTGATGCGTTCCGTTGTTCTGAATTTTATTTTTTCATGTGTACTTCAACTACTGTAAGCTAAGAGTTCCTTTCCAAACTTATTTGAAGTACATATTTCTTAGTTTATACAGACTTAGCAGATATAAACTCGGCCGTAGGCAATTTAATTTGGTATGAAAATAATACGTCATGAAATGGATGCTACATTACGCTCCACCAATCAAAGATTGAATTTTACTTATTCAAGTAATAAATTAAAGTATAACAAAAATTATATCAGCTATCTTGGCCCCTTAAAAAGAAAAAAAGATAAATATCTGATACGTTTGACACAAGGTATAGTGATGAAGTTAATTATCGCGTTTTTCCTCGAGGAGCTAAATTTGGGAATAAAAAAAGAAGAAAAAAAACGCTTGGAAGGCATTTAATGAATTGAAAGAAAATGAATTACCAAGGATATACTGGGCTCCAATGCACACTCCAGATGCTTTGAAGTGGTGAAAATCGTAGCCTGGCGAAGTAGGGCGTTAATTAGCAAAAAAGTCCGGTGTAAACGAAGAAGGGTGGCATGGACGTAATCTAAAAAGTTCTACCGGGAGCAGAATCAAAGGATGCCATGCAATCATGACAGATTGGCCATTAACGAATCTCTATGATTACAAAACCGCCTCTTCAATAGTTATGAGTCACGTGGGAAATTCCAACGTATTGGTCAAGTAAACTATAGGAGAGTGCTCAGTGAAGGTGATTGATTGAGGTGTTGATCAAGCAAAGCAGCTAGGTAATGAAAACCTTTTTTGCTTTGTCTGAAAATTGAATCCGCGTGACTGGAAACATAGAGGTAAGATCAATTTATTGAGTTAAAAGGAGCGAAGAGAAGACCGTAGATGTTACAGAAAAAAGATTTTGAGGCAGCAATAAATGAAGACTTCGGTACGAGCTAGGTGTCAACTTAATTACTCAATCAACGATAAATTTATTCACCCAGACGGATACAACGAATGCATTTCATTCCATTCCGTAGCATGGGGAGTTCATCAGAAAAAGTATGATGAAAGTAACAAGGAGGGTAGTGAAGAGAGAAACTTTTGGATCAATGACTCAATGACATTATTTAGGCATAGGCATAATTGTCTCAATTTATCAACACCGTCGACAAATTAACCATATTTTTATCTTATCAACCTTTTTTAGGATAGGGGCGAATAACTTCGACGAATATATATTGCCGAATTTCATATTCTGAGGGAAGTCGTCAGATTATTACATTGAAAAATTGCTGACTGCATTAAAAAGTGAAAAGAAAAACTCTGGGCATGCGATAGCCATTAAAAAGACGCACGAATTTCGTCCGCTTTGGACCAGTGACGCATGAAGGGAGCATGTTATGAATTGCCGGCGGCAATCTGTGAAATACGGCCGCGGATGATGCATTCAGATTCCATCGTTCTGTCCCGGAGGGCGCTACCGAACTCTATATAGGTACCCAGTGCAACCAGGCCACCGTGAAAAAGAGACAAAAATGAGGATCCCGCGCTGAACAAAAGAAAAGTAAAGATATGCACTACATAGGAGGTTGACAAAGGCAGAAAAATAATTGGTGACCGTAATTTTTTTTCATTCTTCCGTGCAGGTTGAGTATTGGGTATCGATTTTACCACTGCATACTCCTTTTTCTTTAATCTCGCATTGAAATGGCTCGGATTCAAAAAAATAAGTAACGTAGCTATTTATTTTGTTCCTTATGAACAGGCATTTATTTCTTCGGAACCTTTGGATTATAGTGCAAATGAGGTCTGCGTTAAAATTATAAGAATTTTCAATTTGTGACGGGCGTTGATTATATTTTCCCTGAAAGAACAAACAAAAAAAGTCTGCGACCTGAATTCTCTCAACGGCTAAGTTAATATAAAAAACTCTGCGTAGAAATAAATCTAATCAATTACTTCCAGAAAGGAAAGAAATTCGATTTATCTCGAGCTTTGTAGCTTCGATAGGCAATGTTTCGATGAACACTTCAGGAAAACCTTTCACATTACGGGAATAAAAATATATCTACCCTTCTTGGTTCATTAAAAATAATGCACAGGGTAGCAAGCAAGTATGTATTAATCACTTGATGTAAGGAAAACTTAAAGAATTTCATACTGAAGTAAAAAATCAGCTTTAGTAGAAAAGCCGTGACCTTAATTCTTAGATAGAATGTTACCTTTTTTATGGAAGTATAACTTTTAAACATGAATTCAAGCCACAAGTAGAACGAATGATAAACAATTCGTTTAGACTGCAAAAATTGTTTTGCTCCGTGAAAATTAATATTCACAATTTATTCGGAATGAGAATCCCTCTGAATTCATATTTACACACATAACCATCAATGTAAATGTGAAGTCCATACATTTTTATGAGATGTATCCTCGATGAAGTCTCTTTGCCGAAATCATGATTTATACAAATATGATGAGCCTGAACACGTAGCAGCAGTCGAAGCTCAAGCCCCCAATGCTAGGACAAAAATCCTTTTAATATGGAATATGCAGACACTGAATTATGTGGAATACTGCTATCCTATGGTTTCGATCGACCCGTCACCATGCGCTCCTGACGCTAGGGATAATAAAATCCCTCGGTCCGAGGCTGTATCGTATTCCTGCGAGGTACAATGCATTGGCGCGCGAGTATAACAGAACTCCTCACACGCGGTCGCGCGATGGAGCGCGCGCTTATTTACGGCGAGCTATATCCGTGTTTACGGCGTCGACTGAGCCCATAATGAGCGCCACCTCAACTGCATGCATGCACCCGCTCTCGTTTGGGGAAATGCGTGCATACGCTCTTTTCCATGGACATGAATTGCAAATTGAAACAGCGCTTGGCCTAAGAGGTACGAATATTTGATAGAAATACAGTGGAGCGTTTGCTAATGCTCACGTAATAAAAGCTTGGGAGCGTAGTGCGGTGTTTATTAGAGGCCAGGGTCCCAAAATAAATAACATTTTGTACGAATATACTCACAAGGAAGGCATTGAAAAAATATCTGCGGTACAGTCAGGCCCTTCTTAGGGCGGTGGTCGGTCATGCCCATAGGGCGCCAGCACTGTGCAGGTGGAGGACTGCCGGGAGTTCTAGGGATGTGGAATATAATAAATAAACTTTGAAATTTAAATCCTCACCCTCTTGAGATTGAACTGAATCTCACCAGATCGAATTTATTAATTTAAATTATAATTTGGTCTACTTAATACATTGTTTATTATTCTTTTAACCCTTTACATGCCAAACTAACTTATCCACTGATTTTTATAATTTACTAGCTGACCCGGCGAACTTCGTACCGCCTAACAATCAATGAACTTACAGTTTACTTACACCATTTATAAATCAAGAGCGGCTGTATCGTTTTTAATCATGTTTAATTTATTATAATAAAATAAGGATACAAATTCAATAAAACTACGTAAATGAGTACCAAAATTGCTTGTCAGAAAGGCATTTTCTTTATTGAATCTACATAGGGTGAATCGGAGCACGTTTACGCGGATTTTTTTCAACAAATTTTCTTACGTTTTAGCTTAAGAAATTTTGGGTATTGTGGTTTAATAAAGCAGTTCATGAAACAAAAAATTATACGCATTCAGTTGCTGGCTATTTGCGTTATTAGCTATAAAAAAATGTTTTTAGGTCCAAGTCTGTTGCATACACTTGGCCCATTCAGGGGGCAGGTTGACACGACCCCAGACCGACGCTTGACTGATGCTCAAAATCGTGCAATAAAAGCCCCTATGAAGCAGCATTCGCATTAAATGACTTAAGGCGCGCCAGTTTTAGTATCTCTGTTTGGAAAAAATGCACTGCGTAAACGTACTGCATGCGTAAACGCACCACGGTGAGCCCTACACATTCGGGTTTAATTTCTTGCGTCAAGCACCTTCTGAGAAACAACAGTTTTTGTTTTGTTATCAGGCGCAAGATGAAGCGGATGAAGCTAAAGAAATATAGCGAAGCAAAGCAGTGACACAGCGAGGGGAGGTTTTTGGGGATAAACCCCCCCCAAGAGCTTAGAGAATTTTTTTATGAAAGATTTTGTTATTAATATTAGTGGGACGGATGACTAACAAACAAAACATATTTAACTATTCACACAGCCACAAAACCCACTATTTTGAACCATTTATTTTAAAAAATGTCTGGGGTAAGTGCCCCCACACTTCCCGCTTACCTTAGCGAGTTTTCTATACCCTACAGACCCGTGGTATTAGCTGCGCCCAAAACCCCCTATCCTAGCTACGCACTTGAAGCGAAGGAAGAAATACAGAGGATGGTTTATCGACTCGTGAACATAGCACGCTAAATTGACCATGAGAAAATCATGGGTTTTCATTAGCACATGAGCACAAACAACACAAAAACTGAAAGAATGACCATGCGATTTTTTAATCGTTATCACGAATGCAACACGAATTGTAAATTGGATACGTTTATGCTCAAAAGGGCATATGAGTTGAGATCATGGAATCTACGGAATGAGGACTTCCTAACCTTTGAATTTTCCTTTGAGTAAAGTTGCGTGAATCACATTCATCACCAATTTTTTTAATGATCAAACACGTTCCGTTGGATAGTTATGGTTGGTTTAGGCTTCGAAAGATCATGAGCACAGAAACTACATTTTTCTGTAAATCGTGTCTTGGTAAGCCAGGTACGTCCAAGGACTTAAAATATTCAGATAGATAGTTGGTGATTTCGTCTTCGTTTGTTACACATTTAAAAGATTCGAATTCATGCAGAGTACGAACTATTTGAATTTACCTCGTTTTAGTCATCCACATCTTCGTTCTTGCTCGCTAAATCAACCATCTTTGATTCTTTTGGTGATCAATCATATTCTGGAACTCTTTGTTGATGAGCTCACCTTCCGCTGACTCTAATTTGCAATCATTCAAAGGAAATGAGTTAAAACTACTCGATTCCTCGACAGGAACACGGACATTACCGTTTGTCAACAATTGCTTGGAGATTTGTTTACAAACACGGTAGTGAAGTGTCAACTCGAGCTGGGCCACGGCTGGGCTTACAATCAGCTCGAATTAAATTTTAAAAATGTAATTTCAATTTAATTCATATTTTGAATATATTTAGTAATTAAAATGTTATATTGTTACTAAATTCAGTTATTAAAGTGGTAAAAACAAAACAAATTATTTAATTTGTAGTTTTGACCGACTTATCAATTGTTGTGTTACTATAACTCCTAGAAGCATGTCCATAGGAAAGAGATGAATTTTTTGTGTGAAATTATCCTTTTTTTAATGGCCTATATGTTAACCCCGCCTGAGACGAATCCAAAGAACCAAATCTCATTGAAATCGGTGCAGCCGTTCTCGAGTTATAAGTGTTCTAACTAACACGATTTTCGACTTTCTTTTATATATATAGATTTGCGTATCTTAATTATTTTACAACTGATTAAGGTATATTAGTATAGAAAACCCGAGCAAAAGTTTTAAAATACAAATGCATAAAGTATAGATTCACGTGCATGGTTGACAGGCAGTATGTAAATTTTCGGAAAATTTTATTAATGAACATCTCTAGGGCTATGCACTCAAGACAGGCTTCTTTTATACCGATTTTACGGGAACGCATTGTCATCTACCATGTCCATCATATAAAAAAATATGCGCATGCTTGAATATCATTCCTAATTTATATTACAATGCTACCGTATTATTATACATTTTTCAGTATCACGAAGTAATAATTGCTTTTGAGGCAAAATTTGATACAGAGGGCTGTATCGTAAGCATGGGATGAAAATATGTACAAAAATGAAAATATAAGAATTACTTGATAAAATACGAGAGAAAATTTCGACGTTTTAATCTTGTCTCCTTACAAATGCCGATTGCAATTATTCCATTTCGTTTACCTTCCCCGTTGCTCCTTCCTGAATTATAAATTTATCCAAATATTCTAACTTAATAGTAGTTTAGGCTGTCGAGTCCTTCCATACAGTAAATTAAGCTATTAGTTTTTTTTAATGCGATACTGAAAGAATTCTTCGTAATTACTCCGTGCAAAACTATAGCTACCATACCATAATCGGTAAAATACCTTTATAAATAGATAAAATAAATGATGCAAACCTGTATCGCAAGCATTAAAACATTTGGACCAAAAGTAGAACCTGTCTCTTGATGAAAAACTAGAAAAAAATTCACGAACTCTAATCTTCATTAAAAAATCAATTGGATCCAACGACATGTACAGCTCATGTGGGTACGAAACCTCCGCAGAGTGGGCTGCATTCAAAATCACGAAAAAAACGCTCGCTTATTGCAGGCACCCATATCTTTGCCGCCCTTTCGCTCCAGTACGTGGAACATGTCTCACCCGGTTTCTCTGCGTTCGCTTTCGTGGAAGGCGCGGGGGCTAAAATTGGAAGGTGAGGTGACAAAGAGCGACCCCTTGAGAGACGACTGCGGTGAGCGAAGATGACATTCTCAAACTCCCTCTTTCTCTTTAAACCCCAACCCTCCTCTCCACCTCCTCCACGCGAATCCAGGGCACACGTCAGAGGGGGGAGGAGCGGGAAGTCGGGGGTGCTCCTGTTTGCGACGATGGCTATCGCGAATGGGCTCACGGGGCACGAAGAGAGGCAGGTCAGTCACGGGAGATCGGAGGTGCTTCTCTCCATTCTGCACGGACGGGTGAATCGCCCCGACAATTGACCCGCCCTCAACCGGGGCAAGAGCCAGGTGGGCGGGAGAGGTCAACTGCTTGCCCCAGAAATCACGGCGCTTCTGCCTCCTGTACTGCCACGATATTTTACTAGACCTTTTCAACGAGATTTCTCACGTAATTGACCCTCAGACATATCGACTTTGAGGGAGTTAATTGTTAAAATTAATAATTAAGCAGTAAATAAACTTTTGAATAAACATCAGGATTAATAATGAAGCAAAAAATAATACGGCAAGAGTAAAATTAAAATAATAACATATTGATGCCTCGTCATTTGATATATCGATATTTTATTCTCAGCCGAAAAGTGCCACAATCCGAAAAATCGACTTTGACGGAGTTGATTGCTCAAATTAATAATTTTGCAGAAACTAAGCTCTAGAATAAAAATGAGGATTAATAATAAAGTTAAAAACTAATATAACAACAGTAGAATTTAAAAAGAAATACTGATATTCCAGAAAATGACGTAACATAATTTCTTTCTCTCGAAGATGTTACCCTTAATTTGAAAATGCCTTTGGTATTTCTAGCCCGTGCGACTCCAAGTAGGTGTAACTAAGAGGCTAAATTGATTAACCAACGTTCCTTCCAGTTTCCTAGATAGAGAAGAGCTGGGTTACGACTTAGCTGCAGTAACATAGTTCCCTAATGATTATGCATACTAATATCCGAAATTGTCCGAATACCGGCTTATGTTGGAAGATATACCTTCGAAATCAGTGTTTTGATTGATTTATCAATTATACAAGGAGAGGAGAGAGGATGTTAATCAAATATTTATACCTCTAGGGCCTTAACAGAACCTAGATATATATTTATATATATTATCCAGATATAATCTTCATTAGGAATCGATCATCTTCGGATACTTTCACCTAAGTTAATTACTAATCAAAATTAATTCCTCTACTGATATCAAAAGATAGAAGTATGACTAATTGGTTTAGGAATCCCATTAGTACAAGTTCATAATACACTTTCATCAGTGTGCTTGCTCTAATGTTATTTTTATACCAATTTGTGAGTTGTACTATACGAATGGGAAGGCACGATTCCTTTATTAAACCAATTACTTTCTATAAAAATGGAATTACCGTTTGGTTCCTTTTCGAGATCAGGTAAAACGATATTATTTTATCTATTCACTGAGGAATTTTACGAAAGGTAGGTAGGATTAAGGTAGGTTTAAATGGAGAATGTACGTTGAATTCTGGCAGTATTCCCTCGAAAACGAAAAAAAACTAAGAGTATAATCTATTGACTATACTATCTATTGACTATACTCTATACTAAGGACTTCATAGCCTAAACTACTCTGTTATTAAGTTGGAAGAATTAGGAATTTTTTAAATCAAGAGTGGGTAATAGGAAAGGTTAACGAAATAGAACAATTTCAATCGGTGCAAGCTAGGGGACAAGATTAAAACGGGACTCAGGGAAGACAGGGAACAAATTTAGCGCTCGAAAAAGGTCAAAGGACAGATGAGATTGCTTTAGCAGATACCAAAGGACGTCGAGAGAGGTCGAAGGGAATGGATAATTTATGGGCGGGGAAAGGAAACGTTGGCCTTGATCGATATTTTGTACTTTCAGTGAAATGCTTAGATGTGAGTCAAATCTTTTATAATTAGAACTATCCCCTGACACTAATAAAACAAAGGTCAGACACAGTTGAAGACGAAGAAGCTTGATTTTAATGCAATAAACTGATGAAGCTAAACAGTAAAAACGTGCTGGATTGGATGCCACTTCTTTCAGATACGTCAAGCTGTGAGCTCTATCCAAGATATACCACAATTCCACGTGATTCCTCTTTATATTCCAATTGTTTTACAATTTAATCCAAAGTTTCACATTGAAATGAAAAAGAGACCATTTGAAGAATACTACAAGTCTTACAATCAGTTTCAGTTTAACTTTATAGCTGTGTTTTTAATGCTTTCTGTAATAAGGAAACAAAATCTAGATAGAGCCATGCAAACTTTATTTTTTCTGCGCCAAAAATCTGAACTATAGATTCCCTTGAAAGCAGATTGAGTTTGCTCAAAAAACTTTAAATTTTATGAGAATGTAGCAAGAGTGCTTTCTCAGCTTCAGTAACGTGGAGAAAAACTCTAAATTCTGGATGAATCCAACATAAAGGACTTGAATAACAGTCACACTGAAGCCTAAAGAGTTAAAAGAAAACTGAAAAGTTTACAGCGTGATCCTCACCATCAAGCCATGATGGAAAATGAAAACGTCTCCTTAATATACTGACTGTAATGTGTAATGATGGACTTAGAGCGTGAAGAAAACCTTCGGACTACTTCAAGAGTGTCTGTCATAAGTCGGTCGGCAGAATTTCAAATTCCTATTTTTCAAGGGAGCTCATTATCTAAGTGAAAATTGCACATGTTTCCCATAACAATTTTTCATTTCGTTACTAAATTTTAGCCTGGTGAACATAAAATTTTCAGTAAACTTTAAGACATTTATATGATATTTCAGACAAAAGTTCATTTTAGCGTAGAAAGCAAGGAAAAATAAAATTCCAACAAACACTTCTTTCCAGTTTAACAACATACAGTCAAGCAGTCTCGACCCCAAAAACAACAACGTTATAACTGCAATTATGGGTCCATTATGGCATTATGTAAATGTTACATAATTACAAATGCTAACGTATAGTTTGAGATATATCACTCATCTTCACGCGGCGTTATCTACAAAGCTGCAAATATCCATTAGCATAATTCCTATTGTACACTTATACAATAAATACGGTCCATCATTGAGTTTTCGAAAATATAGTACCAATCGCTGCACTTAATTTTCGTGAGAAACGCTTTCCGTCGACGTAGAGTGCCCCTTATACAGCTGGGTCAAGTAACGAAGCGTAAATCACTTTAAGAAAATGTTAAAAATATGCTCTTGAAATTGCACTGCATTAAAAATAGGCTTTCTGCACTAAAATTTCCGGAAGTTCCAATTGAAAATACGTATTTTTATAAACCTTCGCGCGGAGATACCTGTGAAATAATGCGCAAAATGTTCATTGACGCTACAGTACAAACGTAGTTGTGGCATAAACCGCTCTTTGTAATAGCTTGATCTTGGGTTGACCAGGCTCCTGTTGAAAATAAAACAGATGATCGATAGCGAATAACTTGTTAACATAACATATTAACCGCGTAATTGGAGTCAGGTCACGTTTTTTATCTGAAATATGGCGCTACAGTTGACTCTTAAGTGTCAGCATAAAAAAAATAAGAATTGAAAAATTCACAATGTCTTACCCGTCATTTATTTTTTTACCTTGATGGATGTCTTGTCTACGAAAGCAAATTTTTTTTCACGATTCTAAGGGAAAGAATTTTTTTTGAATCGCGCAATTCTGAACCGACTTTCTTAATGTGAGTGATGTGCTATGTACCGTAAAACCCTCGCGCCGCTCCCTTGTCCCGAATAACCAGAGTAATTGGCCTATAAAATATTTTCAGAGTTTCAACTTCCCCATTACTGACAAAAGGTCACCGTTCTGGGCATATTTGCATGCATATCATTAAATGGAAGACACCTTAATTATGGAAGTCAATCCATAATTCATGACGCTTATATTTACGAAGTTATATCAAGCGCTGCAACGAGATATTGTCATCATGGTAAAGGTCATAGGTCCTCAACGACCTGTCTGAAAAGTGCGTGCTTTATTAACTTACTAGAGTGCCCCCCGGGATTTAGCTTCGGAGTTCATCAGCGGGAAACGCTCGATTCAAAATTAGCTATAACCCTACTCATTATCACACGTCCTATACCATCATTCATAATGGCACAGGGAAAAAGTCAGTGTTATTGTATATGAATTTGAGAACCATCTTTCTTTTCAGTGAATAAGTATATAATTAAGTTTTCTCTCTAACGATTTTCCCGATTATTTCCCATTTGCGCATTTTCATGGAGTGTAGAAGGATCGAAAAGCTATCCGAGGGTTGGAGCAAGGAAGATTGAGGACGGCATCATATTTCTGCCATTTAGCGGTCTTTGAAAAAATGCAAAGAGTCTAATTTGGGGGCGTCTCCTACTCAAATTACGACTTCGGATTCTCCAATTAGATTTAATTAGGTACTTGATTGGTTAGTTCGACACTTGACGGGCAACTGACACTAACTGCTCCATCTCAAGGCAAAGGCAATCCCTAATGATGGAATGCCAGAACTGTGGCCGGTGGGTGAATTACATGATTGAAGAAACCATTCAATTCACTCACGAATTTATTTAAAAATTTGTTTATTTAATAATACATGCATAACTATTTCTACCATTGATTTAGTGCCTTTACAGTTTAATGTGGGAGATATTTTATAATTTGTGAACTTCATGAACTTCCGCAATATCTTTGAATGATGAAAAGAAATATGGAGAAAATATAAGGCAGATATTTAAGAAAGAATTCGATGCTTAAGGAACATTACTAATCAAATTTTTTAGCATTAAAATTGTGGAACTTTGACAATTATTCATTTCAAGTCCATCATGTTTTCCGCTGGCTCATCAAACTGAATTAACGAATGAAAAATGATAACCGGGTTTGTAATGCCACTGACTATAATGTCAATGTCATCGACCTATTCCATATTTCGATAGAAGAAACGATACCTGAAATAGATTTTCGGAAAGAGTAGTCAATTTTCCGATAACAATCACTGACGCAAGTATCAACATTCTTTTTACAATTAGATTAGAAGATGCTCAAATTATCTAAAATATGTGAGATTTCCACGAGAAAATAGCCAAAATTATAGCCCCATTTTATATTTTTTAAAAGAGTAAGTGAAGCTCATGAAGCTCTTTTGTCAGTTTTATCCTTAGCACATCGGGATACAAACAATGACGTTCAGCTTATTAAAACAACTTGTCTGTTTCCGCACTCTTTTATTTTCACCGACGATGGTTTCGGCAACTTGTGCCATTGTCAAGGTGACGGAAACTTGTGCCTTGACAATGGCACAAGTTGCCGAAACCATGGTCGGTGAAAATAAAATAGTGTGGAAACAGACAAGTTGTTTTAATAAGCTGAATATAAAAGATTTCCACCGCATCACGCCGGACACTGTATCTTTTATTAAAAAAATGACGTATTTGGAGGCATGTCTACGCAATACCTAAATTGAAATATTTACGTCTTAATTTAATGGTAAAAATGCGTTCAATGAAGCCACATAAACGAATCTGATACACTCCGTCGTCTATCTCCGCGCTCCACTCCTCGTACTCAGATCTTTGCTGTTTATCTCGCGACTCTTCATTCATACCTCAAGCTAACAGTTATAAAGAGTTAAACATACACTCGCCTTTCAAGTCACAGCGTGCTTTCTCAATTACCAAAGACCTGCCAAGGCACGCAGGCTTACCCACCACTTCTCGGGGAGGGATACTAAAATGGAGACGCTAATTAACTCCTAATTGGCCGATTGCATTTGGTCTTAGTTTCGTGAATTCCAGCGATTCTTTGATCCACAGTGTCATTTTTCACAATGCTCAACTACATATTAGGCTTATAAAAGTGGCTTTCCCTCACCATTTACGCATCAAAATACAAAGAATGATTAATTACCACCGATTAAAATACGAAACAGGGACAAAATATTCCATAAACTTCTTCAACGATTCGTGGGTCGTTATAAAGATGACAACCATTAGGTATGATCAAAACAAATTCTACGTATCAAAATAATTTTCCCAACGGGCTACTTTAAACATATACATATGCTGTGATTGCCACTTATTATTTAATCACTTGTAACGTTACTCTCAAATCAAGAGACACGTATATTCCGTTTCATATTCCTTTCAGTTCCAGACGAGACCAGGCAATACTTTCAAAATCTCTTTCTACTCACTATGCAGTAAAGAGGTAATAGGTTGGAAATGATAAGAAAATCAAATGGAACTCCAATTAGTTTCAGCCCGAAAGTCTAACTTCTATCAAATACGGTAAAACCTATGAAATCACCAAAAATGCAACAAAACAAAGAATTTTTAGCCATTTCATTTCTCTAAAGAATGTAAATATTCCACTGAAAAAAAAACGTAAAATTTTGCAAACATTTCAATTCAAAAGCCAAAAGAATTTTTCATCGCAAACCCCATGAAAATGAGAAGAAAAATGACCGATTTTTACATACTTGGCTATTTGGTAAAAATATTTTTTTTGTATTTATTTCACTTGACCGTATCTATTACGTACGTAAACTGCTCTTAACTGCTCTTAAAGGTGATTTTTTTTGCAGTTATTATCCCTAAAAATTCATTTATACAGTATTTATTTTCCATATTATTGCCGTTCGAGAAACCGTGAGCAGAATATTAAAAAAAAAACCTTTAACTTTGTATCTCCCAGCTGACCCGGTCCAAAAGTTCCTCTCCCTCTACCTCTTCGCCTTTCTTCCAGCTTCTCAATGGCATACCAGGGTTC
Source organism: Ischnura elegans (assembly GCF_921293095.1). NCBI lineage: Eukaryota > Metazoa > Arthropoda > Insecta > Odonata > Coenagrionidae > Ischnura > Ischnura elegans. The sequence continues at coordinate 26,494,140 of NC_060246.1, forward strand.
CTCATCTCCTCTCCCAATCTCTGACGTCAATCTTCAAGCTTTTTCCTCCCCAAGAATATATTGTAAGAGACTGAAATGTACCCAAATCCTCATTTTCATATTTCATAAGCTATTACGACTGCGAAGGAGGTTGGCGACGGAGAGTTATCAACAGATTTACGAACCTATTTTTCCAAAAATCAATATTGTACCTCGCATTATGCAAATTCAATGCTTGAATGCATAGAAAGACTTTTTCCTTGCTGGAAAAAGTGCGAATTTAACTCAAGTTTTTAAGGAGAGAATGACGAGAAAATGCACTTATGAAAAATATGCATTCCAGTTCAATTGAAAATATTTATTTTCTACTATGCAATAGAATTATAAATATACCGAAAATAAGTTTCAGATACGAATAAAATTGAGTTTCTGAAACCTCAGGAGTAGACATTTTTTTCATCAAAACATCGCAATTCCCCGAAACTAAGCCTAGAATCGTTTTTTGCATAGTACAAAAAAAGAGGAAATAGGCTACCGAATAGCATGTAGAAATGTGATATCATCTTTCCCATCATCATCATTAGAATAATTGCATTACGACATGAAGAGTTGCAATAGCAGAACCGCGTAAAACGAATACGAAATTGAAGATCTCAGTGACTCACTCGTGACCCTGAAATCTTAACCATCACTAATGAATTCAAAGCATATGATAATGTATTCAAAGTGATGCATCAGATTGGTGAAACCCGTTTTTTGTGGATAGATCCTTCCAGCATTTCCCAATGCCAGTATACAACTTACAGAAATAGTCTCAGTAGCGCATTTGAATTGAAAGGACATTAGTTAAAACAACGCTTGGTGCATGAAGTGAAAACGCATGACAATACGATAAGGACGTAATACATATAATTTTATGCGCGTACATTGATTAAATTCAAATGCCTTTCCAAACAAAATTTTTAATAAAAAAACTTACCCTTTGGTGACATTTGCAAACTCCAGAATGTGAAAAAATATCAAATGGACATATTTAATTCATAGCGAGACATAGTTACTGAACCCTATGGATGTATCTGTCTCAAGCAGAACGAAAATGTAGTACATTTAGAGGACACTAGTTATTTATAAGTGAAATAAATGTGATTATTGGCACGTTTAATGAAACTGACTCAGTAATACATCCTCATCCGCAACAAATTCATAAGCTTCTCTGATGACTAATTGGATTACATTTTTCCGTTTATTTGACGGATAAATATCACGAATATGCACTGCTGTTAACTTCTCTCGCAAGATAATGGAAACAAGCACGTGAGCGCCCGCTATTGTATGCTAACATCACAAGCGTCACCTCTGATACTCTGGTGTATTATTAAACGGAATTATCATTAATTACCTCGCGTGTCTTCCTTAGCGAAATTCAATTACTTCCCAACAGATTTAAGTGGCCATAGAGAAACTTCCCAACGAGTGGCCATGCATTCTTTGCACGTAATAAACAATGGCGTATAAATATACCACGCTTGAGTAAAAAAAATCCGATCGTTTCAGACGAAAAACAAGCATCAGAAATCACTATGTGTAAAACTAATGAGACAAGGTAAATATTTGGAGTAGTAAATTTAAGTAAGCGGGCTCGCTATTGATAAAATAAGGAGGTGCTAAATGATTTAAAACGATTTTCAATTTTTTTTTTACTTTTCTATTTTTTGAATTGTAAGACAAAGTTTTTCATGTGTGACACGGATAGCTCCAAAAAAAATTAACTCGGTGATGTGTATTGGAAGAAAGCCTATGTTAAACATAAAATTACTGTCAAATCTCCTGGTTGATAAATTAACAAGTCTTTAAGTTCAATTGGACGGGTTTACAGTTGTTAATTAAATTTAACTAGAACAAAGAATTACCTTAGTCAAATAAAACCTAACTCCAATACAAATAAAAATGAACGCGAATTTGAATTTTTTGGAGGTGAATAATCAAAAAAAACATGAGAATGAAACAAGAATAAAAATCCTATACAAATAAAAAAATAACTTTAGTTTTCCTCAACGTCAACTTTGTGATAGCGCAATAGGCTGATAAAAGAATCATTGCTTTCATCAATACTAACTTTATTCGGCGTAAAAAAGAACCATATGCCGTTAAAAAACGAACAGTTGACAGCCTTAAAACTTTTTATGGTCATATGACGATCGACCGAGACCAGCTAAAATATATCCTTTATTTTCGCTTATTGAATTTCGGCGATGCATTGTCCGCCAGAAATACTCCGCGGCACGAAACAACAATCACTTACTCCGTTCTCAACAGGAAGCCGTTTTCCAGGCGCCAATTTCGCAGGTAGAGGTATCATTATTATTACTCCGCACTCCTCTTAACTGAGTTTCGAAAGAATAATAAAAATACGGAATCCCCTTCGAGTCCGATCCCAAATTTACGACCGTCAATTCTCGCCACGGCACACATATAAGAAGGGCGACTCGTGCTGAGCATAATGGGAAACCTTTTCGCGTGAACGCGCCGCTGCGATTCGGGTCCGACCACCGAGACTATATGAGTCTCGCCTACCTCCGCTTGCCTACGCGTGTGCGGGAAACCTCAAAGGGTTTGATATAGCCAAGGGAGGGTGTGAGCGGGAATAACGGGCTGTGGTGACGGTAGGGGGAGTGAGGCAGAGGTGCGAAAGTTGCACAAGGGCTGAAGAGGTAGAGAGGAAGCAAGGACGCACGCAGTAGACGGGAATGGGAGCGGACTAGAAGGCTACCAGTATAATGCATATTTTGACTATGGCCTAATTTTGTCAGGAACCAATCATGAATGTAACTTAAGAACTAATCCATGTACCACGCAAGAAAGCAATGATGTAAAACAGGAGACGGATAGGGAAGTTACGGGACACAAAAAGCATTTCTGTAACTAATGCAAGTAAAGAGAAGGGTTTAAAGAAAATTAAATTTAATAGATACTGAAATAGATAGTTGGTATGTGAATCCATTGTGGTTTAAAAAAAACTTAATTTGATGTTATATCGTAAAACCTTAATGTCACGACAAACACAGTTTCCCTTCAATGCTAATACCTTTTTAAATCATACTGATTTTTTCCCAGTTTTGATGGTGTTAAATATTTTAACTTAGCCTAAGCAATTTCGCGGACTTCTTCGGATAGTTAAAATCGTTAAAAATTATCGCTGACAGTGTAACTAGCTGCATTCCGATAATTCCGATTCCGCTGGTATGCATTTGGCTTTAACTGCCCATTCGTTGATATATTATTAAGCAGGCAAAAATCTAGGACAAATGTTCACTTTTTTGAAATTTTACAACTAATTCAATCTAAATAATCAATTGATGCAACATACGCAAGAGACTGCTATTAATTAATAATTCAAATAAGACTCAAATTAACATCCAGTACGAAATAAATTCTAGACTACCATTTCAGAGAATTATCAAGTACGTTTAGAGAGGCATTATGCCCATCCAGACAGTTCATTACTGCATTTGGCAAAAGAAATAAGATCCAATTACAAACCGCTCACTCCCGAAGCGAAACAAAATCTATCGAAATCACACCAATAATTAGGCTAGCACAGATTGTACTGATCATTTATCCATCACAACCAGTTCTGGGATTTGTGCATAACATAGAGGATAAGAGGGTCTCTCTGGACTGTAGATGAGCGACTTGGTGTGGTGTGCGCCTTAATTCGAATGGGGAAAACAACTTGGTGGGTGAGGAGGGAAAAGGGGTTGGGGCAAAAGGCTGGGGAAATAACTTCTGGCTAACTATTCCGATTCCCTAACCACACCTGGCAACCACCTCGCTCTCGCCTCCCTAACCCCCTCTACTGGCCGCAATCTCAAACTCTCGCTCGTTGTGAAAGCAGACCGCGTTATCCCTCCGCCACTTCACTTCATCCACCCTGGGGAGAGAAGACTCCCTTGTCTTTTCGGGCGTCGCAAAACCCTGAGAGGAGGAGGAGGAGGAGGTGGAGGCAGTTGTAGGGGAAAGACGGTTAGGGAAGGGCCTGAACACGTGATTAACACCCGCTAACACTCCTTCTCCTCCACAAAATCGCCGTAAAAAAAAGAAACGCTCATTTTCTTATCTCGTTTCGCTCCCCCCTCCGTCTCCCAGACTCCACGACCCGCCTCCCTTCCCCCCCCCCCCCCCCACTCCATGGCGACTGGTAAAGGGAACGCAAGAAATTAGATTGAGAAGCCGAAAAGGCTCGGAAGGATTTCCCAGGCGGAAACCGAAATCCACGCGCCCGTACACGCGCCCGTTGTGCGTAAACGTATTACGACAGCAATACGACGCACTTACCACCTTCAAGCACGTCCTCTTTTCCCTCATACTGCACATGGAAACCTTTCTGTACCACTCTCTAGGGTCGTCGGATCACAAGAAAATGTTCGTAGAAACTACAGAAATATTAATTATTACCATTTATATCCCGGAATAGTTAAAAAAAAGTAAATTCTTAAATGAATCGCTGGTCTTGATGAAGGTGACAATGGATGCAAATCTACATTTCAAAATAAAATTTCTGTACCTACTGGCCATATTTCGCATTCACAGGTGCCAGAATCACTTCTGCTATTGTTAAAACTCAAAAATCAAAAGAAAAAGATCCTTTTAGCATTACTTTCAGTTCTACCTGAGATTATATGATATTTTTTCCTATCCATCCTACTACACGTTACACAGAAAGCAAGTAATTACCAATGGGAGTTAAGCCAATCAAAGAGGACTTGGGTTGGTTTTAACTAATGCAAAATAGATGTCAATATTGAAAATTTGTAAAGGAACAAATATTATCATACATGATGAGATACGGTCATAGATGTTTATAAAAGCACATAGCATGTATATGTATCTCAGTATATTTCAACTATATTTCTTGGCTAACGACGAAAAAAAATTATTTTCTTTACGGAGGAACTTGAACTTCCTTGTGGAAATCAGGGTGTTCAAAAATCTTTTCCTAAAAATTTAAAAGTTTAGAGAATCGTTTTTAATCCTAAGTATAGCAATGTCTAAATAAACAAAAGAAGTGTGGAGATGTAAAATTTTGGAAAATATACTTTTTTACAAACAAAAAGATGAGAATCTATTCGGGTGTCAGGGACACCCAAAGTGGCCGTTTACGTTGGGAAAATGGGTGCGACCACGTCCGCGTTAACGCTGGATTTAGATGAAATTCGGACAAACAAAAAACTCGCCAGGAAAAAATACAGCACTTTCAGTTATATATATGTTTACTATCGTAACAGGATACCTCAATACCCAATCCCCTCCCCTCTTTTCCCATTCCACATTTCTCTATTTTCCCCTCTCGTGCGTCTACAAGCCAATCCGCACCAGTCCCTGCGGTGCTCAAACCACTCTCAAATGAACGTCTCGATGAAGAAACCGAACGATGATTACAAACGAAACCCAACCCGATTGAAAGTTGATAATTAGTAATATTGGTTCTGGTGATGGCTGGTCTACCGGTCGGGATTGGCTGCGGAATATCGAGTGGAGTCAGAGGGAAACAGGCAATTGTGATGCCTTTGGTAGGCTGAAATGAAGGCGATATATGAGAGAGAAGACTGGATGAAACACTTTGAATTAAAGATATTTATACCCAGTAATGACAGCTTTGTTACAGAATAAAATCATCGATTGCAACATTAGTCGCCGCCGGATGATAAATTATTGAGGAAGATAATATAATTTAGCTATTTATGGCCACTAACCAAGGATTACATGTAAGTACACAGGAAAATATTTACAATGTAAATACATATCTATATCCTTGCTACATACAACCGTATAAGCGATATTATACTCCGATAAGAATGAACGGCTACATGGTAAAGCAATCAGGGAATCCAGTGGAAACACGATATCTGAACAACTCAGGGCTTTTGAGAAAGGCTTGACATTAATTCACTTTTAACCGCACAGTTTCAAAGGACAGGAGTTTGTGCAACTTAAAATTTAATTCTCATTGGAGAAAAAAGTATTTCAAAGATGATTGCATCATTGAAATTTATTATTATATTAGCATATTCTGCTCGTATTTTTATATCGTCATTGCAAAAAAATCAGCCATTATCATATTGATAGCAGGAAAACTCGTTACTTAAAGGCAAGAGAACATAAAAGCATATCCCTGCTATATTGATGCTTCAATTTTTCGCATAGAGGAACATTTAATGCATGAACCCTTTCATCAAGGGCTTCCACAAAGAGGAAACGGTTTTTCAAAGGCTCCTCTCTTTTTGGAAATCGAAAACCATTATGCCTTAAGAGAATAGCGCGCTAGGCACGTGTCATTATATCCGCAGTAACCTACGTCCCTTTATCCCTATTATATTTGAATAGGTAAAGGTATCACTCGGCCGGAGGGTAGACACGTCCATTCACGGCTTGATAGACAAGGGATACTTTAAATTCACTCCCCTTTGGCTATGTATCAGTTTACCTAGCGAACGAAACGGTCACCCAACGACCAGTTTTCCGCTATCGCATAGGGATAATCCACATCTACGATCTACATTCTACCTCGCAAGCCGCCTAAAAGTCGTGTTGCCCATAAAGGCCCTAAAAGGGTGTTAGGACACCAGCCGTTTGCATATAAAAAGGAAATGCAAAATTACGTTTAGCATTTATTAAAGTCCTTTTTGGTTCGGGGGAAAAACGAATTCCCATATCTATTCGTTCGGCTTAATTTCTCTTAATTTATCGCTTCTGCCCGACCTGGACATAACGTGGAGCTCTAATATGATGCAAAGGAGAGACGTGGACGGAGGAGCACTTGGAAATCCAGGGCTCCTCCCTCACGTCCACTATCATCCATACTTGAGGTGATCAAACCAGTATCTTGCATGCCTCTAAGCGTAAGGTTAGAACTATCATTATTTAAAAAGTAATCGTATTATAAAGTTGGGTGAATAACAAGAGATATTACGCGATCGGGAACTTTAAGTAAAAAATAAATGAATAAAGAAAAGGTGGTAACTAAAAGAGAAAAATAATCATTCTTCTATCTCTTCAGCAATTTTTAGGGATTATATGATTTTTTAATAGTTGGATATTTCGTCCAAACTAGTATAAAAATAAATGTGCATTCTATCGTCTTATGAGTACCAATGAAGTAGTAAGGGGTAAAAGATAAATGTCAAAAGCATTGGCGAAAAAAATATAAGACTAAAAAAGGAAATTATAGGCTTTACTCAACGGCTGTACGTCTGATGTGAACTTGAACTCAGCATCAACAGCAGCAACTTGAGCAGAAACATTTTAATTTATCATTACATCTGACAATCACATTACTTGGATGTACGTAATTCTAAAAGATTAATCCACTTATGTATTCATGTGAATATACTCCTTTTTATAATATTTTATTTTATTATTAGCGGTAAAAAAATTAACAAATAAACACCCGAAGAGAAATTAATCGTATCAAAGGATAAGATGCGTAAAATATGAATTTAAAAAACAAATCACGAAAAAATATAATTTTGGCGTTCAATCAGAGCTGCTACGGTGAAAATGGATGAGAATTAAGGGTTGATAGAGGGAGTGAGAGAGAGAGAGAAGGTTTTGAAGGGTGCGTGCGGTCAAACGAGATACTTTCCCGATTGGTTTAGAGCTCCTCTCCCGGAGACAAACACATCTGAGGGACCCATTTACACTACGTCCCTCATACGCCTAGAAAAGGGTCTCCCCCTCATCCATTTATAATTCTAAGCCAGCGAGAGTGAGGACACTTGAGGACGTGGAAGGGCAAAGAGAGATGGCCGAGGGAAAAGGTGCGGGTGTATATACCTTGAGGATGGGATCAAAAACAGCCGGGCGCTGGGTTTGCCACTGGGAAGGAAGGAGGGGGACTTGAAAAGGAGGAAACGGCTGGAATGACGCGGAACGAGGAAGAGCCTGGGACGAGGTAAAGGGAGAGGAGGAGGAGACAGATATTCGAGGGATGCTAGGCAGGGAATTCCCCAGGGACTCGAGAGTCCCTGTGCAAATGAAAGTTGGAAGCTTTCGAACCCGGCAAATTTCCTTGTTGATGCAACGCCATACTTCAAATAAGGTTCATAGAAAAGGAAATCTTCTGACGGAATATTAGCACAAGTCATCGTAACAAAAATGGCAGGGTAGGTGTAATTAAAATGCGTAGGTAATTTTAAAAATTCATCCGTTTTTTCCTAGATTGCGACAAGTTTCGACACCAATGTTTTTTCCTCACGAGTCACACTGAAGCCATATCACTAGGCTGTCAGCGGCTTCCAAAAGTATATTATTTCCTCAAGATTCATGTGAGATGTCAAAGACTACGCAATGTACTATGAAATATTTAATATGTGGTTTGTACATCTTGAAGGAATCTAGTGAACAACTATCGTTCGTTGAAACGAGCCAACCTTTCATTATTCAAAACCATAATTTCATAATATTCAACATTTTTATCTCTTATTGTATAAAAAAGCAAGTTAAGACTCCATGAGTTTATTAAGTAAAAAAAAACTTGGACAAAATATAAGAAAGAGGGGTTTCAAAATTTCCGCACTGAGCACACAAATTCGAGAGAAATCAAAATTGTTGTTCACACTATTTTTAGAAAGATAAAACTTCACTTTTACTCGTTAATTTGTTCAAAAGTCATAGTATATTAATGTTTCAAAAAATGCCAAACGATGAGATTACTGTTCAGGTTGGTCTTTTTCTTGCAGGACTACTAAACAATTGAACTACTTACTAGTTTCCGAGAAAAGCAGGAAGCAATGTGTCTTGGAAGAAATACGATCCCTAACACTGTCCAGAAAAATTCGCACATCTCCGGAAAGGAGCCGAATGGCAGATGCCACCTAAACACGATGAATAATTTATCAAATGTACCATTCCTTGGGCTCACATTCCACGGGGGAAAATAGCAGCTGTACGAATAGCAATGGCGAGAGATGTCGCATTCTGCCATTACCAAAGGGATGGAGATCTCATATAAATTCCACAGAGAACATGCGTGAAAGTGAAAAACTGAAGAAACTAGTAGAATAGCGACTCCATAGAGAAGAAAACCAGTTTTTGATTTGAAATAACGTCTGCTGGAAGAGGAGTTTTGAGCATGAAAAGTGTGGCAGAAATAAATTTGGTACCGACGATATTCTCTTGATACGTTGAGAATAAATTGCTACGGACAAGTATCGCAAAAAATACAAAATTATGACTTTCATGCAAATTAAAGTAAATTGCAAACAACTAAAAAAATAGGATTTTGAAGCTGGAGCGATAATTTCACCAAGCGGAAATCATTTGCCCACCGCAATCCCGATCAAGGCACGAGATCATTCCTCTATCGAGTATGGGCACTTGATGTGCATCAGCAGGTAAAGCTAAACTGCTGGATGCTCCTCGTCTATGTCCACGAATAACTTGCAATAGGGGGTTACTCTGCCATAAATGTAGCGAATCCTTAATTAAATATGAAAAAATCGAGGAATTTAATAAAAAAATAATATTTCAGCACGCTCATTAAAATTTTTTTGAGATAGTCAAGAGCGAGGTTGACATTTGGAAAGCAAGGACAAATAATTGCCGTTGATAAACACACTCACTGCTTCTAAAGATTCTCAGGTTCTAATATTAACTACTAGGATGACGAACGAAGAACAAATAATTTACCCAAGACTGTAATGACTTCGTGGTATCACAATTTATCTTACTTACGGAATAGGAAGCTCTGGAAATAAAAGAGATGATGAAATACCGACTGGGTATCATTAGAGCACAAAAAAAGACATCCTAGGATGCCTAAACGAAAGGATCCTGGAAATAATAACTCAACTTTATTTTTGGACCGACGGCAAACATCCAGAGACCCAGAAGAAAGTCTCTAAAAAGAGCGGGAAAAAAGTCTCCAGAGAAATGCAAATATAGTGGCCTAACAGGACGGAAGAAGATCCGAAGAAGGAGAAAGTGGAAGCGGCAGTGTGAAAGGTCATAAGAGCGGACATGTGGGAAAGTACCGTTCGGAGAGGAAGGATACGAACATCGAACTTCGAAGACCCAAGGAAGGGACAAAGGGAAAATACTCAAGGGAGGAGGCAGGTAGGGGCGGGAGTTGTGTAAAGGAAACAAAGGAACCCGTTCTTCCGAAGCGGACCTCTGGAGCGAAACCAATCGACAAAACTTATGCCACGCCTTTCTTCCTCGCTCAGGTTACTCTTCGGTGTGCAAGACAGCAGAAAAAATAGAAAGGAAGAGGAGATACCCAAGAAACGTCACTCCTCTTCCGATCTGAAGTCTGAAATCAAAGTCATACAAAAGTAAGTTCACGAGAGCTTGAAATCAAACGATCTGGGAAATTTAATGAAACTATGGCTGAGTCGTTTCCCGCTACTATCCTAAAGTTCTTCTCGAGGAAGAACTAAAAATCTGTAAAAAGGAGGATCTGCGAGATGAAAGAAGTTTCTGTATCAGGCGAAGAGGAACAACGTCAACAATTTTAAGGCAGGATACACGAGTGTGCTGAGCAAACACGCAGGTAATATAATCCAAGTGACGCTTCAAAACCTTCGCCTTAAAAAAAAGAGAGATACGTCTTATCACCCACTCATACACCATCTAGAAATGGGAACGGAAGTGGGTCACGTTTTGTTTTAACTGAAGACATCATTAGTCTTCGTAAAATAGAAAACCATTAAATTACGAAGAATTCCAGCATGGATAAGCGGCATCATTAAAATGACGAAATTATATTTTTGAGAATTCAGCCATGAAACAGAGGACCATCATATATGAATTTGAATTTCATTTATTTTAATTAGAATTCTCAAAACCGGCATTTGGCAGACTTTCAACTTTAGAGGATGGCACCCAATATCTAACTTACTACGCTCAGATGAGATATAGATGGAAAGGAAAAAAAAACTCGTCACCTTTAAAATATTACAGCTCTCCAAACTTAGGCAAACTCCTGGCCAATAATTTCAACGATGAACTTTCTAACTATTTTGAAACGATGGTCATGGGGGAGGATGCACGCTTTCGACTGGCCATGTTTGTGACGCAGAGCAGACCCGCGTAACGAGGAATGGGAGCATAAGGGGCGGAGGACGATGGCAATCGAGTAATGACTCTTCGTAATTGCCTTGGACCAACGAGATGAGCGATTCCGCTAATGCACTCCGCGGTCTCCCCGCCGGCGAGCGAGGGAGAGAGACGCAAGTCAGCACAGCCACTGCTGGTGGGAAAGATTACGTGTTTTTCCCCTGATTTATTTCCCAGTTCCAAGGAACCCTTTGCTTCAATCTTTAGGATCGAGATGTTTTATTAATAAGGCATAATTGGAAAACCAACCGTCTCGAAAAGCTGCACTTACCTTACTTCGTAAATAATGTTTTCTAACACTTTTCAAAAGATATAATATGCATTCATATACGGACATCGTCAGTTATTATATATCATAAGGATAAGTGAACATAAGCTCTAAATTAATACAACTTCTTGTAGCTTAAAAAGTCAGCGTTTGCATATGGACCGCGAAAGTTTTAACAGCTTCATAGAAAGATGAACGTATATTTCTTTTAAATTTTACAGTTAAAGAAATGCTTTTCGAAAATTAAGATAGGATAAAAGGCAGTTAAAAATTATAGCTTGGGTTATGAGATGCATCTTGCATTTAATAATGTAAGACATTGGATTGGCTGCGCACGAATTTCAACTAGCAAAATAATTTCTTGCACGAGAACCACATTTTTCTCAGAGAAGTTGTATACATTTATAAACTATAGCAGTATTTTGAGAATAAAAAATATATGCACCAAGTAACGCGTTCAAATATACGGCTAAAGGCGAAGGTAAGATCTGAAAACTATAATGGCTGGATCACTCAAGTATCCTTGACTGATGAGTTTTTTGAAAACCAATCCACAATTAGAGTTCAAATAACGCATGCGATTTATTACCCTCAAACTAATACTTTATTCTATAAAGCGCTAGTCTATTATGCAAATCGGAAACAAAAAAGGTACAGATTCCCCAATCTTCCATGCAGTACCTTACGTATAATCAATTCTTCACGTGCGTTGACACGGGAATTTCATCGTGATGCCAGTGAAGAACATACTTAAGGATTAATATCTTTTTTCCAAATAGCTCACAACTTAGTTACACCAAATACTTCATCTACACATTCCTATAATTGTACGACGTAGTTAATAAAATGGTCAATAAAAACAGGATACTCCAGTCTTAGGACCTTGCGTGGAATCAAGGCCCGCAAAATAAGTCTGAAGATAAGTTGAAAGTTTTCGGAATTCGTTAAAAACTCTCTTCGGCCCCATTTATGCCTACCGATAAAAAAATACTATTTATGCTCTAAAATTCTCGACACAGGCTTGCTATAGGATAAATCATGCCCATTTTAACAATAAGATACGACCCTATTTCACATATGAAGACAAAAAAGAGAGGAAGCCTTATCGAGAGTCTATATTAACTTCGAGGCAATGTCATAACTCCTCCAAAGGGACTTTTTTTAGAGTATCGCCGGAGATAATCATTCAGATCAGCTTATCTTCCATAGTTCACAGAGGTAGAAATTAATCATCTAGGTAACTCATCAAATGGCTTTCCTTTTCATTTTTCCCTCAATTGCAGCCGGAGCAGCGAGTCGATCTCCCCTCTTAATCCTCTCTCTCTCTCTGGATAATGAGCACACAAAAAGATATTCCCCGCGGCTTAGCCAGATTACAGTTGGGAACGCGAAATTTAAAGAAAATTCAAGTATTAAATGCCTTTGCCACTACTCTTTCTCTTTGGCTGACTGACATCAAAACCCCAATTACGGACGTTATAAGTGGATTACCCCTTGGAAGATTTATTCGCTGGGTAAGTAGAAAAATTTCGGAGACACGATATACTAGCTATGAAATTAAAGCGAATAAATGAATTCATGTTGAAGGGGAAGGAGAAGATTTGAAAGGGCGGAAAATAACATTCACCCATGCTTTTAGTTGAGATCAAATTTTCAAAGTTCTTCACTGCTGAAAATTTAATCAAAATGGAGATACATTTTTTCGTTCGGGCTCTCGTTACAAAGGAAAGCGTTTAGCACAACGCATATCCACTCTCCCAGAGGAGGAAGATACTTCTTCGTGACAAAATCAAATGAAAGAATCAAGTGCACACGGTAGGCACAGCGCAACCTTTTGGGAGAAACCGGGAGATAGATGGAGTTAGTATAGTTTTTTGCGCTGGGATTCTGGATTAATCCACATGATGCAATTTCATCCCACCTCGTCTGCTATGCGAAACACTCATCTTTTCCGCTCGTTTCAATTTGTAGGGTTTATTTTTCACTGCTCAACGCATAGTCGTCACTCCTTTAAAGCGAGCTGACGGCTTTAGCTTCTACAATTTTTTTTCTGACGCGGAGGGCAGGGCCTCTCTCTCCCATGCTACTCCAACAGCGCTTGATAAAAAAATGGGTCGTCTTTCCGCCTCCCCATTCATTATCAGAATCCGAATACAAAGGCCGCGATTTCGGGCGAGCACCCAGCTATGCAACAAGTCCAAATCTCTATTGTGCTTTATGTAATTACGAGAGAAATAATTTACTTTTATATTTAATAGTCATGATAGTTTGAATTGTTCCATAACAGAGTTTAAAAAAGATAATATCTCGATAAGATTAAAGCACGATATATGGACTAAATTAATGCCCGGTGAACAACTACTGAAAATATTATCAGAGAAAATGAATTCTATTCGGGTTCTTCACAATTTTCTAATTTATATTAATCAATAACATCATATTTTTTCTCGCGTCTATGAAAGCATATGATTTATCTCTTTGTGCACGGAAAATGCATGTTTTCAGAACACTGCGCAATCTTGATTGACAACCGCTATAAAAGATAAAAATATTGACTGCCTTCATCCTTAAAATGCGGACAATAAATCACAATAATTGTCGTCATTGGCGGTGGAGGGGAGAGCAATCAGAGCACCTCGTTAATTAAAATACGATTTAAATAGGAGCGAAAAAGTTAACTGATTGCCTTTCCGGATTCACTCTGCTTATTACTAATAATTTTTAACTCACTTTAACTTTCGTAAAACAAATCTATGGCAGTTTAGAGAGTAGAGTAGTGCGGTTATTGTAAGTGATGCAGGTACAAAATACTGGGGAAAAACTTTGTATACGTTCAGCGAAGGCCAACAACCACTCCCATGACAAGCACGGTAAACACATTTGAAATTCATTAGGGACAAATCAATGACCTTTCACCAGAGAGAATCAAATACACTAGGGTAAAAGGGACGACACGCGCGAGTACTTCATATAGGAGGTCAGGCCAAAGGGCGTCATGACCTTTACGGCTTAGAAGAGGGTCAATACATATTCATTTCGCTCTGCTCGAGATATTATAAAAGGCATGAAAAATTTTATTTTGATGAAAAAGTACCCACGATCAGTGTGGCAAAGTACACCTTAAATTTATTTTCCTCAATTGCAGCATAAACGTGAAGTATTCATATATTCATTTTAGACATTAAAGAATCATTTACTAAAAAATCGCTTTTAATACAGGAACAAAAAGCTAATTCGTGCTATCGTCATGGAACGTAATGGTACATCAAGAGTAAATTGCTAGTCAGAACGAAAACGTAGCCGAAAATTATTGAGATTCAGTGAGAAGGTTTGCTAATATATATGTTTGTGGATATATATATACTTAAATTACAATGAAAACTATATCAACTAATGGAAGTTCTTGAAAAAGGACGCAGGAGAACTGCAAGTCTAGTTATTGTTCCATAGCTATTCAAGCATCTAAATATCGTTTTACTTAACGAAATGAGTCACGTTATATATACGTGAAACAAAAGATTCAAATTAACGGATGAATGAATACTGGAAAAAGGAAGTAAAACTCATTTATTAGAAACGCATACCGTGAATGAGACTGAAGTTGACAATACTCACCTTTGTCAACTCGTGTCTACCCAATATTAAACCAATTTCCTTCCAACTTTGAGTAAACGTGCGTGTTAAATCTCGTATGTTGTAATTTGGCAGTACCTGCGTATGTACAATTGTAGAAAGAATTTTTCTAAAAATTTGGAAGTGGCCGCCACAGACTTCAAGGTAAGAGTTCGTGAAAATACAGTAATTCATCCTTAATGAAATTTAGAGGTTTGGACACAAACACAGACGACGGAGAAATTATGAAATTTGTTGACGTGATAGTCGAAAGATAAGCGAGTGAAACGATGAAGTGCCAAAGAGAGTCAACTCGTCAATAACTTAATTAGTTGGTAGACAAGTTAGGTTGGCGAAAAAAACGCAGCTCCGTGGGATTCGGGAGAAGATTTTTAAGGCTAAACAATATATACCAATGTACTAATCTGCAATGTTTCTTAATTTATGATACATTTAAATACCAATAAAACTCTTCATACGTAAAAAGAAAACATTTTTGAAGAAGACAGTTTTGCCGAAAAATATGGATGCAATAAGCAATTCAAAACATTCTTGAGCTCAAAGACCGTCCGGCCACATATGCATTGCTTTTGAGAACAAAGACTTTACGTAAACTACTTGTGACTTCCAAGTAAGGAAAACTCACTGGACACATGACTTTCGTCTGAGAAAGTTTGATTAGATTTATCTATACCCATGACGAGAACGAAGGGGAAACGATATTTTTTCTAGATAACAAACTGAAAAAAGCGTGCTTCTATCAGGATGTGTGCGATAAAATATGATAGAGTAAACTTTTCTGTGAAATATGATCTTGTTTAGTGTTCTATTTTAGTGTTCTGTTTTCTATAAAACTTTGGCTCGAGAACTCATATTTGTAAAAGAACGTGAAATTTAAATATAGTGGCAGCTAAAATGATGATAAGTAGCGCCTATATTTATGAAAAAGAATTGTTAAAAAGTTTTGTGTGCATTGAAAAAAATGCACATATGAATCGAAGAGATTCGGATAAAAGTCATGACTATGGGGAGATTAGTTGTTTGGTGACGTGATAGCTGGAGTAACTCGACTAAGAGAGCCAGAGAAAGAGAGAGAGATAGAGATTGGGAGAGGGAGAAGGAGGGAGGAGAGAAATTGGTCACAGTCGTCCAGATTGCTGTGTAACCCTTCCCTTCCCCTCTGCGTCCGCAGGCAAGTTGAGCGTTCTGACAACTGCCGAGTTGGTCTCCCCGCCCCGAGTCACGTAGTCCAAGTGCGGTAACATGGTCGACAAAGGATTGATGCGGCTCTCACGGCCGAGAAGATTAGAGCGCGCGGAGGGCTGGGAAATTGCGGGGAAAAGAAATCGATGCGGTGGTTGTGATGGGCTCTCATCGTAGTACCCAAGGCGGCCGGCAAACATTGAAATAAGCAGGCAGGCCCCTCCCGCTGTTCAAGAAGTTCCGAAAATGAAAAATAAATTGGTTTCTTGTCCAAAGAACAATAATAAGAAAGTGTGCATATATAAGTGTATATGTATGTATATATATTTCACACATGTGTGTGTATATAGCTTCAGAAGAGATACATAATTTATACTTTTTTTCCCTTTTTATTGTATTTTTTAGTTTTGGTGCTGGTTTTGTGCATAATCTTGTATGAATACCTAAGCATGTTTTCACTGTCATGTAATTGGAATTTTGTCTATGTTAACATATGTATACTCCTTTATGAATATCTACGAATGTTTCTATTGGCATGTAATGTGCAGGTATGAAATTCAAATAATTGGTATATTGTCCATTTGCAGCACCAAAACTAAAAAATGTTAAATTGTAATCCTGTTCCATAGGACACTAGTCCTCGAACAACAAAATTCTATTCTATTCTAAAAATGTGACGAGGCGATGAACAACTCCCACCTGAATGTATTCAGCCACAAAATGACAAATTCAATCCGGAGATGACTCGTATCTTCCACAAAAAAGCGCATATTACTTTAAAAAAATAATTTATTAAGAATAGATACACATGGGGAATAAAAATTGTTGTTTACCAACATCTTCATAAAAAAATGAATAACCACATTTCATTCATAAGCGGGCTTTACAAAAATTTATTATATACTATATTTAAATAAGTAAAACGTATTTTTTTAGGTTAGGCTAGGCTTCTACTAGGTTATTTATGACAGAGAGATCTCATGAGAATGAGCTGCAGAAAGAGTAGACTTGATACATTTAGAAATTATGCAATAAAAGAGATGATGGAATTGGAGAACGATATAGTAGACGTGGTAAAAAGAAAGACACTACTCTAGTTAGGTCATTTTTATGGAATGGATGACACCAGATGGCCCAAGCAAATATTGGATTGAAGACCTCCAAAACAACTGAAAAGAGGAAGACCAAGAGTGAATTGGAGACAGAGAATATAGAGAACAAAGGAATCAAGAAGAATGAGAGAAGAAGAAATTATAACAGAGGGGGATGGAAGCTGAGGGCAGGAAAATTAACACAGTCGTAAACAATCGTACGTTTGTTAACAAACAACGAAATCGTCCCCTTAAAAATGAATTCATAGGCTCAGTTTAGTGTTAAGTAATCCAGAGAATTCGTGGCAATTTACACGATTTTCCGTAACATAACCTACCAATATTATTGCGGAATTATGGAAACGTTTACGTCACTGATTATTCACATCAGTTCACCGAGTAATACGGCTTTGAAATTAGACAAGGATGTTGGCGCAGCGTGATAGAATGAGAGCAGTAGGTTAGATTGATAACCGACCCTAATTACATTGCTTTCCGCTAGAATCTGAAAGGAGTCAAATTCCAACTAACGTAGCGTTCTTCTTCAAGCGTGAATGAAATTGTTGAGCGCTAAATTCAGCAAGAGGATGATCTCAAATTACGCCAGGCTTATTGCAGAGGGCATTGAAAGCGCTCAATTGGAGTTTCCGCTTGAAAGGAGATGGAGGAGAGGAGAAAGAGAATTTTTTTAAGAGCATCGCTTGGCTGAACAAGTTGTCGCCTCGCTCATTCAATGCCCTAAATGAAGTCTCCACTTCGTATTGGCGCAACTTTCAAAGCATTGGGGAATTTCTTTATATATATTATTTTTAAATAGAGTTTGTCCTGAGAAAATTATTAATTTTTAACACTTGATTAATGCCAACAACTGCGTACCGGTGATATTTTCCGCATTAACCCATTATGTTTTGTTTGGAATAGATATACATATAATTATTTATTTATTTAAAAAAAATTCACGCTTACTAAGCTGACACGAAGGTGAAAAGACTCATTGAACGAATTTTCATATTTACGCTAAATCATTACCACATTGATCACATACTAAGTCACAGTATGGATTTTTGCACACATAGAGGAATAACTAAGATGCTTTGAGAAAACATGAAATGAAAAAAGTTTTTTCTTTATTTCCCCGAATTTATAACGCCATAACCGTAATCCCCGGATAATAGGAGCGACGACGATTCACAAACGGACAACTGCAAGCTCTAAAAGTTGCAGCAGAAGCGGCGTTCCATTCTGAAGATTGTCGAATGAGATTAATGCGACACGGATCTTAAAATCGGTTCAGTTGTGTGCGTGAGAGTACGCGAGAGCTTTGGGAGATGCGGTTATGGATTGAGGTCTCATTGTCGGAGGGAAGGTCGTGGAGGGGGAAAGGGAGGAACGCGAAGACGGGGTCTTCGGAGGATGGGGGAGTTAAAGGGAAGAGAGAGGATGATATGTAGATAGAGCACATAAAGCTGGAGTGAGAAATTTGTGTGGGGGCAGAGCACCACCTTGTGGAACACCCGAGACCACGCGTGACGAGGATGCAAAGTGGAGATGGCGAAGGAGAGTGAGAGCTCAGGAGTGGACCGAACCACGCGAGCAAATTTGCGGAGCCGCCGACGAAGTCTTCTCTTCGGCGTGACTGCGGTCTCACAGCCTACACGCCTCCTTCACCATCAAATCGGAATTCATTCGGAACATTAAGAAGATGATAATGTTCCCTCGTGATTTCTTATTGAAGTGTCTAAAAGCAAGCTTTTTTTGTTATCGTGTTTGCTAAACTGAAAAAACATTGTTAATTATTCACTTTTTCTGCATTTAGTACGTTATTTATAGCAGTTTCCTCGTGATTTGTTGTTGAAGAGATAAGCTGAAAGCAAGCTATTTTTATAACACTTTTTGCTAGGCTCATAAAATATTGGTAATTATTCAATTTGTTTGTACTATGTAGGATATTTAGTGTTATATGAATTGAATGACACGCTGTGTACTGGGTCTCTTTAAATTCCGGTTAATCCTCTCTTCCGACGGTTTTTTTAAACGACCGTCACTGAGCAAACCTTCCATCAGAAAAAATGCCGTAACGGTGGGTGTGCCAAAATATGTACCAATTGGATGAACTGCCTTCGATTTAAATATTGCTAAAAAGCTAATACTTTAAATATAATTTTACCTAAGAAAACATTACGATACGTCCATTAATAATAAGTAACGAACAATGAACGAAAACGTACTATTAAAACCTGTAGTATGCTTTATAATGCTTAAGTTGATGTGGAACGTGTTTAAAAGGAAATTCAGACGTAAACCTAGGTTATGACCGTTGCACGCGATGATAAACGGCTTCATTTGAGGTGATAAGAGTATTTATTGATATTATTTACCAACGATATATTAATCAGCTCTAAAACGAATTTCATTATCATTAATACCGTTCCTAGTACAATTTAAAATCCTAAGAAATATGAAATAAAAAATGGGAAATAAAGTTCATCACTCTTATTACGAGCTTTGTGTAATGAGCTACTGAAACGAAGAGACGCGTTTCCCCGCGCGCCGTGTGAGGAACACGTGAACGCCTCCGCCGACGACGATTATTATTGATGCCGGGCGCACGGGTCTATTCAGGAGTGAGTGGCAGAGAGACAGGGAGATTTGCGTGAGTCCAAAGGCAGGTAACAAGCGGCCCGGATTGCGACGCATTAAGCCATGTTGACTCGAACCATTACTGCTCGGAGCGCGTCGCTTTGTTTGCCCGCCACGGCTGCGGCAGCGTGGTCGACACCGCTGGGGAAGCGAGACTGTGGCCGGACACGAAGTGGTTGCTCAGAGATTAACGGCTGGAATCGCCCCGACATCGATTTGCCGGAATTGCCGGTCTCCTTCAGAACGTTCGTTCGTTCCTCGTGCGGGAAGACCTTCCGCTTGAGAGTGCTTCCTGCCACGAGAGGGTCGGCAGCAAAAGGGAGTGGAGCTTTTTCACCTAGGTCCCTTAGTGTGATAACTCGTCTTGAAACCCAGGCAGGAAGATGTTCCAGAAATGTCAGAGGCACATTTATTTATTCGGCTCTCGAATGACCGATTTCCCGTGACGAGCGCCATTCCTATGATTTCTTATATAATGGCCAAAGGGCTTAGGAAAACCCTACGTCAGTGAAAATTACGGGAATTTGACGAATGCACAGGATAAACGTAGGAATCTGTGCATAAATCATCTACCACAACGCATGCAAATGAGTTTTCTACTCATAAAAATACACAGCCATATGGATTTTAACTGACAAGGTGTTTTTTTATGAAAAAGTTGTTCAACTCGACGGGTCATTCGGGCTTTTCTTTCACACTACTACCGAAATATGTGCAAAATATGTTCTTCTGGAAGAAAAAAGATGGCTCAGGTGCATCTCGTATCGGTTGCCTCAAAAGTACTTGAACTAATCAATCTATTTATAACACGGAAAATATAGAAATTCGGATAAATAAATGAAAAAAATGGGAAATATTAAAAGACTATAATGCCTGAAGAATATCTACGTCAGGCGTATAGCATCCTGCGTGACGTGAGATCAGGGTCTAAATTTTTACGAGGAAGGCTAGAAAATAATTGCCTTCCTTAGAGCAGGTGGTGTCGTATTCCAGATAAGTATCGAACCAGTAAGTCAAATTATATCTTCAGTACCGAACTCGTAATGGCAACAACGAGTATCTGCCATCCCGCCCCCGATGCTCTCATCTCTCGTTGATTTACCGAAGGGAAGAATCGCACTAAAAATAAAAATAACTCAAAACTCGCTGGTTTCGATAGCCCCGCTTTTTACCCGCGGGGCAAGCTTTGTTGTATTTTTGGCCTCGTCCGCGACATTTATAACGAGACCTCAAAAGATACCGCACAAAAACCTGCTCCCAAGCACACAATCACAATTCGAAGAACAAGTAGAGTCGAGGGAGTTTTATCGGTCGCAGTGCGATAAAAACGCCCAAACCACCGTTTGTCAGAGGACGTCAAGTAGCGGGCGGCGCGTAAAATCAGTCGCAAGCCATGTTGATGTCCCCGATATCTTTCGAATACGGGTCGTACGTGATTAACGTGAGGTATCCGGTCACCTGCTTATCTTCTCCTTACTTACCCTGGGAATTAGAAAAATATTTCACCCGCCAACGACTGAGGGGAGTGCATGGCTCTGCATAAAAAATGTTGCCGTTTTAAAAGGAAAAAAAAACAAATTAAAACAAGAACTAGCAAGAAATAATCGATTGTTTGAGATACATTTATACTAAATGTTTTACATCTTTTTTGTATCAAGTTTCGATATCAAATAAGTATGATTTGGATCTTTTAGTCTTTCATCCTAATATAGTCTCCATTACAAATATTAAAGGACAGCGTCACGACTGACTTTAATAAGACGCTAATAGCGCGCGGGTTTCTTTACTAAAATATACTTGTATGGAAATGCATAGAGATGTGGCAACTATTAACGACTGAACTCAGTTAAAAAATTCACTGCATGAATATTTTACAGTTTTTCCCCCCAGAATTTATACTTGTAGTGGCATGTATTCAATCTCTTAAATCGGAATTTTTGCACAAGTAACACGGTAATAATATGCATGAGAATCTAATGTGTCCGTAAAGTAAATGATGTTGAGACGTGGTCACCAAATTTTCGAAAATTTTCCACCATCTATACGCGAGAATCGTGAAAACTTTTAAGACCCCGCTTTCGCCGGAGAGGAATTTCGCTCCGAGTGAGGCAGTTTCCATTATCCCTCGTTTTCTCGCTGCGTGGGCCTGATCCAAGAGCATTTGATGCAACTAAGGATCTCCATTCCTGGGAGTTCTACCACTCTCGGAAAAGTTGACGGCGGGTAAGCGCAATGTAATGATCCTAGGGAAGTCAAGAGAAGACTCAGGAGAGATGGGATACAGAAAAATATTGAGTTGAGAGCATAATGAAGTCCTCGCCCACATTATTTGGTCGGCAAGAAAGAGTAGTAACAGGTGCATTACTTATAGTTCAGGAGCGTAGACAAAAATATGCAATCTAATGTAGTCAGTGATTTCTAAAAAACAATGTGCCTTGCTCAAAAGTTGGTGTGTTTCCATCAAAATGTGTAACACATTGAAGATTAGAGGTCACGCCATACTAGTAAATTTTAATCAAGTACACAGGGTAGAGGGATATATTCCACATAATGAGACCAATTACATATGCTATGCATGTATATAAGTCCGCAATTTGTAATAGAGTTCATCATGTTGTTGCACTATATAATCCCCAGAGGTTATTGAACAAAAGCAAATCATTAAATTTTCCGGTATGCTTTAAAAAAATGTTAAAATAATAGAATGCTACCAGCCCTTGCACAGTGTATACGCAGTTTTCCAAATCGTTGCGGTTGTACCTCGCTCATCGGTCATTCGTACTAGCACATCTGCTAACCGCATATTTCATTCTGTTCGCGACAGTTACAAATTTTAGGCACCTTAAGTTTACACGTACTGTATCTCACGGCAATTTCCAACCGCGCCGATCTTTCGCGAGGTGCTACCTACTTGGGCTTAGTGGCCCATTCTAAAAATAATGCCGTAGACCTTAGGCTTAGAACTTTTACGCATTGGTATTGTAAACCAACCGGTTTCTGCGCTGTCGTCCCGTTTTCAAGCGACCTCCATAGAAAATGGCGCAGAAGTTCTGAAACTTGTTGGCCGATAACCATTTCCGATTGGCCGATTTCCATTGGGAAAAAGATCTACATCTATTTTTTGAGTATTACTGAGTACAAAAATGTGCCGAAATTTTCTAAATAATTTTCCCTTATCCACGAGTTGGAAAACAGAGAATAGTGGAGACGCATAAGGAGCGCTTGCCGAATAAATTACAGCGAGAGGTCAAAAAGATATTTAAAAGTTTTTCACATTAGGGGAATGCCATGCCTAGTGCATCAGCCTGGCCGCATGGCTGCCAGCACGACCCCGGTGTCACCACGTCTCGAATCAGAAAGGGATAGAAGCGAGAGCAGGGATAAAGAGTACTGTCGGCGTACCGCCGTCATAGCCACAATCATCATGATCATCATCCCCAGTGACCGCGCACAGGAGGAGTCATTAATGCACGGCGAAGGTCGAAGGGAGGCGATAAAAACCAGAGAGTGTGCTTAATAAGCGGATTCAATTGGCCGAACCGTTGCGAAACTCGTGCTCGGATCCAAGAGAAATAAAGAGTTGGTGTTGCGGGGGTGTCGGGAAGGAATGAAAGCGACCACGACGCACAAAAAGGATTGAACGACTCCGGGCGGGCGCCCACAACAAAAGCTTCTTGCAAGCGATCGCATAACCTCAGGGTAAACATGAAAAAGAGGGACAAAACAACTTGTGCCCGTGCGACCAAGATAGAAATGGCAACATTCATGGTCACACCTGATGACTCTCTTATAATTCTGATTGGCAGATTCCAACGATGATGTCTGCTACCATGCTGTTCATTTGGATTGAAAATTTTATACCCCTCAAATTTGATATTCAAGAGGGGCATCACGATATAAGTAAAATCCACTTTCAAGTGCCTCACTTGCTTTTTCAATAACCCATTTGTCAACCGAAGTTAGGGATTCTCATCTATTCTCAGCTTTGGTGTTAGGAGAACTGAGAAGAGAAAGAGATGAGTTGGTTCGCACTCGTCAGGCCGTATCTCGAGTACGCGGTAAACATATGGGTTCTGACGCAGAAAAGATTCGATCCAGGAAGAAAATAAGATCGAAAGGAAATACGTGCAGTTCCTAAAAAACTGATGTAAGCAAACATAAGGGTACAAGCGTACTAAGCTAGGAGGCATTGATGATAAATAGAAGGCTTAGATTCCTTGATCAGGTAGGATCATCTACGATTCAGAGCGATACAGAGGCCATCATGTTAGAAACTCACTGTATTTCCAAGTCCAACAGAAACGATACAGTCAGGGATATTTTACCGAACAGATACTTGTATAAATTCGTTTTTCCGTAGCAAAAAAACTTTAATAATTGTTAGAGGGAACTCTCTGGTCTAATTACTCTGGTGAGCATGTTTTTCTTATATAAAAGGCCGGTCCTCTAGCATTCCCCGCCACACGCTTATTGAGGCGGCTAGCGAGGTAGTACGTATATGCTCAGGTAAGAGTAACTCCGCAACCTCCATGAATTCTTTTTTCTCGTCTTATTTTGAATAAATAGCCTACCGGAGCCTCCCTAGAAATCCTTCAAAGACACACAAACCGGATGTGAACACCGAGAAATTTTGTGCACAGATGAAATTATTTCACTCGGGTGCACCTACCAAAATACTGTGTTTTCTGGGCAACGAAGGTTTGCTTTCATGCAGTCGATTTGGTATTTCTGCAACATGTCCTGGGCGATTTCAAATATTACGCAAGCACTCCTTGGAGAAGGTAGAGGGGGAACGAGTTTCCTTACTTTTGCTGACAAGTGGGAAGAGATGTCATAGGATTATGCTTACGTAAGACAGCAAGGGTACAGTGAAGAATATTGGAAGCATTTGGAGGCTTCTATGCTCGGAGTAAAAATTTTGCGCACTATAAATTACACCCACGTATTATACAAGGTTAAACTTACTGGAAATAATTTATCAATAACGCCTTTTCAAAATTTTATTTATTCATAAATACGAATAATTGGCTAAATTAGGAGGCCAATTTACAGTAATCGTGTGTACTTGCAAAAGAATTCTTCAAACATAGTGTAAAATATTGTTTTCTTTATACAAATGAAGTAAAGAAATATAAAAAATCCTAAAATCTCCTTACGAAATACTTGCTCGCCCCCTTTAGACGATTAGAGAAAAACTCCGAAGCAACCTACGTTGCCCTCAGAGTTAACCGTAGCCAGGAAGTCTATATAGTGCTACTACGTGTGAAAATATCCCAACTTTTTAAATGAGTAATTTTTTTCGAGGAGCTGAATAAAGCTGCATTCTCCGCCAATCATTGAGTTCCACCAAAGTCGAAATTCAAGTGTTTGAGTTACAATCACGTTAAGCTATACTGCGGCGCTGGCGTATGGCACATACTAGCAATGGCTACGTGCAGCAAAACGCAACATTGTATGCATTTAAAAACGCAGCATGAATCAGCGTCTGATAAGCGATGAAGTCATAAAAGGTGGTTACGATTTTGTCGGCCGCCATAAACTGGTCTCTGTTCAATCCAAGCAGCATATGTAATGAGCATCGCGGCTAACGAATACAATAGGGTTTGACAGGACATCGATGTTAGGTACAATACGTGGGTCGCTGTTAGCTGTGTCAGACATCAAATCTGGATATTTTTCACCGTCTGGCTACCACCCCGAAATAGGCGAGATGAAAGTCCACGTTTATAGGGCACGGGGGCGCCAAGCTATACTCAAAATATCCAAGAGAAAAATAAAATCTGGCCAAAATTGAAAAGCAGTGTCACGTGAAACATTGAAAGATGATTCATCCTCCATTTTTCATGGGAATCAAAGATACCTAATCATTAGTTATCCTTTCAATAGAGAACAACAATCGAAAAAACTTAGCACTGGATATCGGACACGGTACATAATTGAATCATTAGAACACGCATGATAATAAGGAATGAATTTTTCGCAAAGGATTTTGTACTGATTTTCAACGGATAGATATTTATTTTCTGTGATTTTTATACACTTTTTATAAATTTTCACATGCTAAAATTTTTGGAACAAGATATTGAAAAAAAATTTTCTTTGTAAAAATAGCCATATAAGATGCTCAAATAGCACGAATAGCCTTACTTCCATGAGTACAGTATTGGAAAATATACTTTTATCGTGACATTGGTCGTAAATATCAAATAAAAAAAGATAAGAGAGCATCGGCAAAGGATTAACATGCAGATAAGCCCCGATAATTTTAGGAGATCAAACTGATTATGCCAACTCAATGCGAGCTACCTATGCCTACATTATATCTACCGCAAATAATAAAATGTATTCGGACGAAAGTTAAACGAGATATGATTCTTTTGAAGGCTATCGATGCCAAAACCTTTCCTGGGAATTTCAGCGACGCAGGAGCTTGAAGTTAAGTATGGAAACATTCGGTATAACGCCATTAATTATATCAATATAGAAATACCATTTTGGCCTGGTATAAAGAAATTAAACTAAGTTTCTAAGCAAGAATAAAATAACTAATAATTACAGCTTGATGATGATCAGTGGTTGAATTTTTAGAACAAATTACTGATATAAAATTAAAATCAATCTAAAACTGCTGATTGTAGATTTTTACCTGAGACGAGAAGTAGAAAATTAACACATTCTTATTGCGTCGATTATAAAATAAAATACTTCAGTGATTTTTTTTACTTATCCAAGAAGCATCTCATTGGAATACTCTAAGGTATATTCTATGATTACGATGGTGGCTAAATTCTAGAAAAATATATACGCTGGAAAAAAGGTTCTATTAATTCAAAATGGAAAAACATTCGATAGTGAAAATTTACTCCGTATCTCAAATTAAGCAGCTAAAAATATGATCGAGTTCATTCTACCCAAAAATAACCCGGAATTCTCAGATAATCGTTTTAAAGCTGATCCGGAAATAGACCCGGAATGTTGAATGCTTTAACTGCACTTTTATTAGACTCGGAGTGAGCCATGCATTTTTAAAAAAGAAAATTAAGACGGAGATTCTTATGTTTGTAGAAATGATCGAATATAGGTAAGCGACGCTTACACTCCCATCACATTTCGCTTTACGCAGCTCCCCATGTATCCATGACCTGCTTGAACATTTTACGATAAAATATGAAGGTTGACAATTTATATAATTTTTTTTCAATAAATACCAAAAAATAGGAGCTAAAGAAGAAATAATGTATTTGCCCGTAACTAAAATAATTATACAATATAAGCGCAAATAGGGATTGAGGGTTTGTTTGCCTTAAACAGGTAAGCTATTATTCCCACGCTTCCCAGCAATAACCTAAACAGGATGGAAACATAATGTGTCTAATTAAAATAATTACATAGATTTACCCGTAGAATTATTAATGAGACAAAATGTGAGATCCCTGATACGTGGTACCCGTTGAGAGCGATTCCGACGAACGTCTTGTCTTAAAATTCAAGACACTCAAAATACAGATAGAGAGCACGTTTTACTCTCTTATTTCATAAATCAACGCTGTTTTGGATATCTTCGCCATCAATTATTGACATTCTGAGACCAACTTTATGACATCTAACAGATTGTAGCTCATATGTGGAGAAAGATGAAAGAATGCCCTGAACTAAGAAATCAATTCGGTGCGCCCATATCATCATTCCGCCCAATACTTCCATATAACAGGATACAACTGTAAACTGACGACCCCGCGGTGCCTTAAGCAGAAGTCCTGCAAGGGCGAGAAGCCTTCGTCGAGTGGTTCCAAGGGACAGAAACTATGCAAGGGGCGGGCGGGACCGAAGAAATCTCGTTATCAACGCCGAACGTTGGCCCACGTCCCACTTAAACTGCAGCGCAACCAACTCGACCGCAGACTAATCACATTTCCTGCGAAGAGAGAATGACGATCTCAAAACTTGCTCTCTCTCTGTCGTATTCAAACATTATTCGCTCAATAAACGCCATTAATCAGTACTGATTGAGCTCACTGTTTGGTGAACAAATGACACATCCGATGGACCAGTCCAAACTCAAATCCACTATCACCACGGTGGGAATAAAATAGGATCTAAATGGTGAGAAAGATATTTTTGAATCGGAGTGATGTTGGCCAAATATTTTTGGAAAAATAGCAAATTGCCTTCAATCATTAAGTCGCCTTGTTATAATGGATACTACACAGAAAAAAGAGTGAATAGAACCGAAAATAGTACGGATTCGAGGGCTAAGGGTTCAAACTACAGTCATCTTCACCTTTAATTCATCGCAGGAAGTTACTTTGAGAGTAATGGCTACGAAGTATTCATAGTATTGCAGGCAATCCAAAGAAATAGACTTGTTTCACTATTCAATAACTGCTATACAACACGTAAAGTCAATATACTAACGCAATACACTAAAATCAACAAAACGGAGGGCTTGGTAAGCAAAGCAATGTCAGGTAAAAGCCATCTCCCAATCTAACTAAGGTTGAATCACACTTGGTGAATGAACTACACTTACAAAGCCATTGTCAATACCAATTTCTGGGAAATACCTTCAAACGCTATCAAAAAACGGGAATCTTAATAAAATCAAAATATAATTGTAAATACGCCGCAATGACGCTCTTATCCGTTTCCTAAGTGTAGCAAGAGTCTCAATATGTTCCTCTAAACGGTGAAAACAACTTTTTCATTTGTTACTGAAAATTTAAAAAATCGACCATAGTTTTCCAAGCCTCGCATATTTTTGGGCACGTTTCCATCTCGTGTATCCAAACGCAATTAGATAACAGCATAGCACTCACATGTCGCGCCTGTTCCTCTCCTTCTCCCACACCTTGTCCCAAAAGGAGGATCGGGCCTTGATCCTGAGGACGCTCGTGCTCAGAGTCCTCGGCAGCTTCTCGCGTCGTCCCGGAGTCTCGGGTCCGCCCTGTCCCGGGGACGCCTCCCCAGACCCTCCGCCCCCGCCGCCGCCTTCCTCGCCGCCCCCGGCCTCCGACGCATTCCCGGCGTCGCCTCCGCGGCCTCCGCTCTCGGCCGCCGCCGCAAACGAGAAGAGCGAAGGCGACGAGGAGATGGACAGGCCCCCGCGGGTCAGGGATCCGCGGGGGCTCCGGCCGTCAGAAGGAGGTGGTGGCGGCTCCATCCCCCAATCACCACCACCCGCCCCCGCGTCGCCGCCTCCGTCCGAACACGGCGAGGTACTAATCCTCGGACGCTATAGCCCCTAACCAGGGGCTAGAGTGCCTCCAAATAATCACAAAGGATGAGGAAGCTCGTATCTTCGAGCTGCAATGTTCCTCCTAATTTTCAATGCACGATACCTCCCGGAGAGTTTTCCACAGAAAGGCTTCCGAGGAAATGACTTCTTTAATAGAACTTCAAGATGACGTTGGGAGGAGTGCCTCTAGCAATAACATTGGCTGAGGAAGGCTCGCACCTTCGAGCTAAGCAATGTTCTTTCTGATCTTCAATGTAAAACACCTCCTGGAGAGTTATCCACTGAGACGCATCCTAAGAAATGATTTCTTTAACAGAGCCTGAGAAGAGAACGTTGAGTGACCAGTCAGGCTGAAGGAGGATAGTTTTATTCAATGACCAAATAATCTTCTACGCAGATTAGCTCCTGAATAGTTATCGAAAGATACAATTCTAATGAACAAGTTATCGCTTAAAATTAGTAATCAGTCAGACTGAAAGAGATTTGGTTTCTTCTGCAACCCAACAGATTTCAAGGTCTTTCACACAGATTTCTACGAAAAGAATCACCCGGAAGACAACAGAAATGCTTCCGAGAACTATTTCACAAAATACCTTGTAATTTGGCAATTGCTAATCAGTCAGTCGAAGAGATCTTCCGTAATTCAATATTCTTCAAAATCTCCTATGCAAGATATCTACAGAAGAATTCTCAAAGAACACAGGTGAGGCGCTTCCTAGGAACATATCGCCTTAAAAGGGCCTTCATTAAACTTTCAGTCTAACTAAAAAGCTTCTGAAGTCAGAATACCTCTTTCCAGTTTCTCTTCTCTCACGAACGAGATCCAAACTTTGATTTAATCAGTCGAGCCAATGGTAACAAATGCAGCGAACATTTATTTTATGACAATGAGCACCTTAAGGAACAATCTCGAGTCTGCATTGCTTCGAAGCCATATGGTATCACTCCCAAAACGAAAGGATGAGACCTGCAGCTGGGTTGCATTAATCGGGCCGATAGCAAAAAGATTCAACACAGATTATTCGTTGCTCGTGAGGATATTTATGCTAACTCAGTCCTGAAGGCTTCATTATTCCCAGGAATTCTTTAGTTGGACGCATGGGTGCGGGAAAACAGAAGGCTTTCCCGCGTTTTTGAGATTATTTCGCGAGTTATTGCTGAGATTCGTCAATACCTGTATTTTTCTCCCTTAAATTGCCGCACTTATATAACACACCGGTAGTCCAATTGCACCAATCAGTGGAAATAGTTTACGGACGGAGGGGAAACGGTAGCACCAGCAAGCGTTGAAAATCACCACGGGCACAGTCAAGAGTGGCATCCAGGAAGAAGAGTTCGGAAGAGACTTGGCGCCCTAGTTGCACGGAGGGCATGCAGACACGGTCGTCGCGTCAACACAAACTGGGCGGCGCGGGCATTCCGACGCATCAACCCCACACCAAACCTCCCCCCAACTCCCCCTCCTCCAACCCCCTCCCTAAATGCACCACTCAACCCCCTCTCCTCTCGTATACGAGACACCCAACTCACTCACTCACTCACTCTCCAATATACACACGCACACAATCACAATGGCAACAACAAACAATCAGCCCCGAATCGATGACGACAGCGGAGGATACGAGACCGCCAGGCGGGAGACGGAGCTCGCACGTTAGACCCCTCGGCGGGCGACTGACTCGCTAGTGACTAGAAGAGGCACCGTCGTATCTCTTCCCCCCCACACACACGGGAGCGGAGGCGCGGTCTCCGGCCGGGGAGTCGTAAAGGGGTGCGGGCGCGGTGTGCGTCTCTCGCGGGAAGGCCTCGCAGAGTGACCGGGGCTGGAGAGTGCACAACTCTCTTTGCTCTTCTTCCACGACGAGCGTAGTTTGAATAGTACGCAGGCGTCGCTATGTTGTCCCTATCTCCCGCCTTCTCTCGCCCTCTTCGGAAACGGGAAAGAGAGAGAGTTTTGATCGTCGGGCGGTCGGGAGAGGCCCACGAGTGTTTTAAACGGGGGAGGAAACACAACACATGGGAACGGAAGTTGAAAGCAGTCGCGGTGACGCGCGGAAAAAAAAGAAAAGGCTTAAAAACACTCTCTTCCTTCCCCACAGCGTTTCCGATTTGGTTAAATGAGTCCCCGGGCGCTATGCGGTAAAACCTCGCGGACGTGATGCGGGGCGGGGCGAAGGGGGTGAAGTGATGTGTTACGGACGCAGTGGAGGGATGGTAAAGTATGTATTTCAGGTCGGACAGAGCATCCGAATAATCCCAGGGATACTATTCCAGGGATGTTCGAGTGGAAATCAAAGGAGGGGTGGGGGAACAGGGGCCTCTATTTTGGTCCCTGATGGCTATGGGAGAGGGACTTGGCTGTCTTCTTTGGTAGGGAAGAGACAAGGGGTTGGGGGAAACCCTGGCAAAAGGGGTCCGTCTGTGTGTATCTATATGTGTTTAGGTATGGAGGCAGAGGGGAGGGGAAAGAGATCAGAAGAATTGAGCGGAGGAGATAGAGGTGGGGGAGGGGGCTGTGTTTACACGGAAAGATACAAAGTGAGTCAGCTCGAAATCGGGGTCGGTGAGGCGGGAGGTATAGCGGTGGGTAGGGGAGATGGGGAAGGCGGCTTCTAGGAGAGCCAAAGAGGATTGAAAGGATAGTTTGAGCGATAGATGGGATACGAGGAAGCCATTTGAAAAGACCGAGAGGGGGGGGGGGAGGATAGTGCTGGTGCTATCTGGCAGATCTCCCGTGGACAACAAAAGATAAGCGTGCGGAGTTCGCGTGTGTGGACAACGGGGCTTCGGCGGGATGATATTGTGACAGGGAATAGGCGGACACTGATTACGCGTCCGAAGGCCTAAAGCGTCCTCCCCACTCGGCGAGAGCACACACAGAAACCACTTTCCTCTCCCGACAACGGAGGCACTTGACACCCGCGGAAGCCGGACAGGCACGGCGGGATAGTCGGCGGATCAAATCAGTGGCACAGGAGGGGGAGGGATCACGCGCAAATCCATAGCACGGGGAGATGGTATCAGTAGCACAAGGTTGACAGATGAGTGTGATTTGAGGAGGGTAAAAAACCGTCCAGGAGACACCTCACAAGTATTACTCGGTAGGGTAACACTCCTATTCTCTCAGGTATTTTTATTCCTCCTATTCTTTGTATACACGAAAAAAGGCACACGTAGATTCAATTTTCCGAACTAAAAGTATTCCAACGAATGGGGTCAGTTCCAGGGCCGAGTAATCCAATCCTCTGGGTCCAGCGCACACGAGAGGGAAACGAGCACTTGGGTAAGCGAACGGACAGAGCAGCTTCCTCGTCCGCCGGACGGGTGGTTGGCAGTCAACTGGCGGATCGGCGGACCATTTCCATCTGGAAAGAGGGGGGGGGGCGGCAAAGATACGTCCTCGAAACGTTTCACGCTCGACCGGCTCCGGTTTTTATTCCAAATGTCCTGCCACACCTTCACGAGCGGCGAAATGGGAGAAACCGCGACCCCGGGGGGCGCTAACTGTGCGGAAGAGAAGCAGACGACGGAAGCAAACGAGACAGCATCGTGGTGGTGTTGAAAAATCTCTGATCGCTCTGGACGACACGTTTTATTTCCTCAGCTCCGAGACGAATCCGCTAGAGGGGAAGTCACTCGCCGGGGGAAACGGCAGGAAGAAAAAAAGATACATCCACAGTAGCGATGTCCTCGGGATGGGAAGATTCCTGCTACCCACAGAGAGCCTGCTTTTCCTCCCCTTCGGGGGCAGGTGCGTTACCGGTTTGTTTGGAGACGGCTCTGCGCGCCCCTCGCGCGGCCGTCGGGAGCACATGCGAGGCGAGAAGGTGGCAGACAAGTGAAGAGCGGCTTTCGCACGCGTCACGTACCGCCGAGAGAGCGGGAGGGGGGAGTGGGTGGCGTAAGGGGGCGTGGTGAATAGCGTGGCAGTCGATCACGGTAGCGGGGGAAGAGAGTGGCGGCTCGCGCCGAGGGCTTCCTCCGCGGACCCGCACGAGGAGCAGCGGAGACTACCTCCCATCCCCACCGCACTCCTTCATTTCTTGCTCTGCTTTTTATGTCCTCTCCGCCTTGCTCTGCCTCCACTTCGCTTTCCCTGACTCGTGCCTGCTCCGCAGTTTCCCTCCGGCCTGGCTATATCACCTCTCCTCTCTCATTCCCTCCCTCCCCTCCGCTACGCCAGCGCCAACGGCGGAGTGGTGCGAACTCGCCTCCGAGCGTGTATGTTATCGTATGCTAAGCGAAGCAGACCTCACTTTCGATGCCTAAATTTCCGTTTTTTTCGCGGGTCGTGGGGGCAGCGGAGTGTGAAGATATTGGGAAAGAGGGATAGAGTCCTAGAGGGCATAAGGGGTAAATTAAGGGGTAAGGCCGGGCGAAATATGTGGACTTCGGCGAAAGGAAAGTTGGTCAATTCATTACGGAACTTGGACTTTATCTCCGTTTGAGAAGAGCTACAATGTGTTCCGGGGAATCAGCACTCTGGCCCAGCGTTACACAGACTGGCTCAATGAATTAAAGGCGCTATACAATACATGCTATATTTTTTTAATGAATTGAGATGACTTTCAATTAATCCTATCAAGTCCGTATTGATATCAATTCAATGATCGAAAAATGACGCAGGTATTTCTATAATGAGATATCATGAAGTAGAGCCATCTATTACAATATTTATTATTTTATTCACACCAATTTGCACAAAAATCGGACAAAAATTGGTTTGAAATTTAGTACTTATCTGATACATTTAAAACGCCAAGTATCGAACCAAAAACAGATTCACGTCATGAAACATATAATAAACGCTTTCTCTCACAATTTGCTCCAGAGCCTAAAGCTGGAAAATTGTTTATCTCACACAAAAGAGTATATCCCAAGAGTAAAAAAACATTGTTGATGAAAGACAAAGCTTGCATTAAACAGGCCAATTATCGATGACAACTAGAAGATAATGAAGAACCAGACCATTATTCCAGCGTAATATGTACTAGGAAAATGGTGGCAATGAAGTGAAAAATATTCTATTAATATCTAATGGAAAATATACATGAATCAAAATTAATTTTTCAATATTTTCTGCCGAACCCCCTTAAGTATTATATGTACCAACAACTCATACAAATGAATTCATTGATAAAAAATTTATTAAAATGATATTCATAATGACAATATTTTTACTATTCCATTTTAATTCCATACGTAGACCTTTTGATTATACGTACCTACCTACTAAACAGAAAGTTGTTTGACAAAAAAGCGCCCACGTGATAGAACCTCTAAGTAAGTTAGCTTAATTACGACGTAAACTACGAACGTTTTGGAAAATCCATGATGTTTCTTTTGGAGTTATAGTCTCAAACCGCACTGGTGAACCGACAGTGTTGAGTACGCTGGAGATAACCGACCCCACAGGCGGCACTTCAGCGGTGGTAGGTATATGAGTACCTCCCAGTTAGTGCAAGCGTGTGGTTTACAAGGGGTGTGTATTTCCTCGAGGGGAGGGGGAGGAGGAGTTTTCGCGGGGATTAGGAGGGATGGGGGTTTCGCTGTCTCCGTCGTTTTCCACGGTGGAGCAGATATCCTCCTTGCTGTGTGGAACGGCAAGGCGGAGCGGCGAGGCGCTACTTATTCAGATGAGGGAAGATCCTCTCTCGCTCGTTCACTCCGAGAATTATTCGGGTAACCCAAGATCAAGCGGAAGATTTCTCCGGCTCCGTGGAAACAGCGGAAAAACATATAGTCCTTGGAGAGCGAAAAGGTGATGGGAGGAGGAAATGAGGGAGAGCAGCAGAGAAAGGGAGAACGGGACCGGTGAAAAAAGAAAGGCGGCAAAAAAGTTGGAACCGAAAAGGAAATGAAAGGAAAGAGTGTAGTAAAAAAGGAAGCCGGTAATTAAGGAAGGCAGAATCACGTTGAAGGTTTCATGGAGGGAAAAAAATAGACGGCGCAAATAAATATAAATAAAATTTTAGCACAACGCGGCTAGCAGTTTACCTTGGAAAACAGGTGCCATTAACGTCGATCTCAGATACGGCTCTCAGATTCTTTAGAGGACCATCGACGAGTATTTAAATTCTCTTGCTATCAATGTAATACAAAAAACGCTGATCAAATTATTTTTTAGCTCGGTGCTTTTGGTGTATGTTTACTATTCATATTGATACAATTTATTTTCTTCAGTAATGGCGGAATATTTTTGGATGTATTTTTGACCCTTTTTAAATAACGGATTTGACAATCCTTCATTCGTTTCATTTAGCTTCCGAGACATCAACTCCGATGCCGTAAGGGTGCGTTGGTTCAATATCAAAGTAAATAAACATGAGTGAGCGAGCATACCTATAGTCTACTAACTGAAAGGATAATATTTTCATGGGTATCGTATTGAGTTGATTATTTTCTCATGATGAGCATGAATTATGAAAGGCCACGGGCGTGACATAATTTCTTCCGTCTCTACGCCGCTGGCCGGATACATAAAGGTAAAATAAGTAGAGAAATTTCGGCGTTGTCCCCACGCATTCATGATTACTTATTAAGAGGAAACAGAGATAAGTAAAGTAATAGGCTACGCAGGGCCGCTTTATCAATTAGGCACAGTAGGCACTGTGCCTTAGGCCTACGGACTTTTCAATGGCCTACGAAAGCCAGAACATAAAGTAAAGCAAGTTCAGAATGCCAGTAAAATTTAATAATTTTTGTATTAAAGTAACTATATATAAC
Source organism: Ischnura elegans (assembly GCF_921293095.1). Taxonomy (NCBI): domain Eukaryota; kingdom Metazoa; phylum Arthropoda; class Insecta; order Odonata; family Coenagrionidae; genus Ischnura; species Ischnura elegans. The sequence continues at coordinate 26,530,009 of NC_060246.1, forward strand.
CGTAGGAGATGATCACCTAAGCAAGTCAAGCTGCAGTGCTGTAGATCTGTCAATTACAGTATGTTAACTTTTCGGTTCTCTGTCTTAGCAAAATCACATATGACGTCCTCAAATGTCATTTCCCTCATCAAATCCTTTTCAATTGAAAGTAATGCAAGGGAGGATATTCATGTTTGTCCCATCGTTGACCGAAGATACGTTTTTATCAATTTCAGTTTAGAAAAGGAACGTTCCCCTTTCAGCACTGCATAGAGTCTGCATAGAATAATTAACAATGCGGAAAGTTTGTTTAGTTTTCAAATCGCAAAATAGTGCGGGTGCATTCTTGAAAAATATTAAATATGAAGTCGGGGAGGGCCGACGACCTTGAAAGTGCCTACGTCCTACGATGACCTTAAAACGGCCCTGAGGCATCGATACTTTAAGATAGTACCTAACTCACTTCGCTTTCCCTGCCTTTTCAAATTCTATTTCATGAATAACTCATAGTTATAGAACCACCGACTCCCGATAATAACATGCATTCATCTCTCATGTAGTCAAGGAACATCTCACGTGGGCGCAGGAGACAAATATGCAGATATATATATCTTGAGTAGGCACATGATGCGAAAGATGCATCCAACATCATTCCATATTCTAGCGTGATTCTATTCATTTCTAAGATTTTCTGGTAAGGCTATTTTTTTATTAATCCTACTCGTTGGCTTTTTATTACGCGCATGATATAGCCAAAAACCGATTTTTAAAATTCTGCTTGATATGATACGCGTAAATAGCTATTTTTAAGGCGGTATTCATCAAGATATGTATCTTCTGGATACCAAAGAAGTTCAGAATTGAGTACAAAATTGCTTCCCATGAGAATAGAAAATTGAGCAAATGATCCTATATTAAAATTTGAGGCCGACTTGATTTCATTAGCTCCTCACTCTGGTTTTTCAGTTCAGGGAAATAAATGACTACTAGGCTCGAATGATCTCATGAATTACGACGGACTTAATTTCAATTTTGCCTGTATTTCCCCGAGAGTGTCCCAGAATTTATCCTTGCGCCTCCACATCGCCACCTGACTTACGATCCTTTCACCTCTATCACTCTTCCTTTTATCATCATAGTGTGTGCGAAGCGCCAGCGTGGCCACTGCCGGCTTATCCTTGGAGGTGGGAGCGAGAACAAATGTTCCCGCGGAACGCGCGAATCAATCATCGGCGTCGGGGGAGTCTGCGCTCGGGAGATATGAATTTCTGCCGTTCGTCACATTGAGGACGCGCGCATTCGAGGAGACAGTGCGAGCCAAGGGACTGCATAGAGGAGGCCCATTCCATCCCATAGAAGGCTGAATTCTTTTACCACTTCGGTCGCGTTTCAATCGGTTTCCAAAAATGTCCGCGACGCGGTGATGTGTGCAATCCACTTTTTTTCCAAAATTTTGCATAATTATGTTTGTAGTTGCGATGAATAGCATTGGAAAGTGATGAATTTCATGTATCAAATCATCATATACATAAATTTACTCCTAATTTAACCTTATTACACCAAATTTCCCCGTGAAACTCGGATCTTTTTGTCCGTCAGCGACGTTGTAAACCCATTTCTTGTATGATGTTGGGCACGATATGGTGGAAGTTCTTAAAATTATTAAAATAGGACATTGCAATATTTCCAATAAGTTTTAGTATTACACAAGTGTAATAATAAAACTCAGTGGAAATATTGCAATGTCTTATTTTAATAATATTGTAAACCCATTCACAACAATGCGCCATGGTTGACAACACATTTAGAGTATTCAAGACCCTCTTTTTTTTAAATATCAGTGGTGCGAGCGATGGAAGCCGTCGAGCAGAAGAGGCCCCAGGGCGGGTACTCGGTGGGTATCACCCGACATTCCACACACGCCCTTCCCCCTCGTCCTCCCTTATCTCCAACCCCTTCCCCGCTCCCCTCTCTATCACCGTGCAATCTTATCACCCGCGCTAATCCCACCCTACTCGTTCCTTTGCGTACCGCGACGTGCGCGTGACAAAAGAAGGCAGTCCGCTAGCTGTCCGCAAAACGCTCTCGCATATTATTCCATCAGCGAAACAAATCCGACGAGCATTTTATCTCTCTAGCTTGCCAAAATAAAACTCCTTTTGCAAATGAACGACGATTTCAAAGCTTTGACATGTTCGAGTAAAAAAGAGGATTATAAGTTACGGAATTATAATTTAGTGTTCATTCACGGAGTTCAGTATTTATCTGAGCTGAAAGTTGAGATACGATTGCTATAGTAATTAAGAGAACCGCGATTTTATCCTTTCAATTCTTTGCAATGCAATATAAATGATTGCAGAAATAAATAATGAAGTCACTCCCTTTATAACTAATGAACTATTGGACACATCTTTCGGCACTGCATCATTACAATGAGATCTTTCATGAATGAAATAAGCTAAATGAGTTGTTTGAACAATAGGTGACGATAAGTTAAACACATGAACGATATCAAATCAGAATGTTAAATAAGAGCATGGAAGATAAAATCAAAGCCGGAATAGCTGCATTTTTAAGCACCAACAAAGTGACAATGTGGAAAATATTGCTCCATCACTGAATGGGAAACTCTAATTTGAATACATCGTATTGAATCCCTAACTTCAAGAACAACAAATTTAATGCCAATTCTATTTCTTTTTAAAAACATTCGATTCGTACGTTAAATTAATTACCTGAGTCGTTGGAGTTTCATACTCAATATAGTCTTTTAAAAATGGTATCGAGGACGCAATTGAAATTAAAGGAAAACTAAGCGTGGGTGGTCGTAATAATGTGACTCGGAAGATCCCCCACGTCCACGATGCTTTCACGGCCATTAGGGAATTGGGGTTCCTTTTCCTCTCAGATTCCTCGCTCTCGGCTCCGAGCGATCCCTTACTCGACCTTTTCGCTCGTTCGCGCCCATTCGGGGCCACCTATTAGGGCACTTTCTTCTTTCATTTATTTTTTTTTTCGTGAAGAGGCGCCGCCGCTGTGTTCAAGGCTACGGGAGTCGAGGAGTTGCACACACTCACACACATGAGGAGATGGGAGTTAGCCACTTAATGCAAAGGAGAGACGGCCGAGACGAGGAGAGGGGCCAAGTAGTGCTGAGGCGGCATGTAATTGAAACGGGATGGGCGAGATGATGCTCCGCTTCGAGGGCGCCCAACCGAACTGCCCGCTCGCCCACAAGTTTCGCCATCATCTTATATCCTCTTGAAAAGGAACCATCGTATCAGGCGTACCCAATAACCTACCCCAATTTCGGCCTGTATTATACAACTGGTGAACTAGATATAAAACTGCTCTTATAGGGATGAGAGGGTTGAATGAGATGAATTGAAAAGGAATTTCTCAAAATGATGATCACTTCCCGCAAGTGGAGCTTGCTCATGATACATGCTGTAATGCATGATAAAAATGCAGATGATAAAAAATATCGAATCATGGAGCTACATGAGCTTTTGCATGACTTTGAACCGATTCCACTGCTAACCTCAAATGCACGTATGTAATTCTCTGTCATATAAGAATGAAATCACATCATTTATTTATAATATTGTTTTTCCGGCATTTTACTCTCAATACCTAGATCATAAACCTTGGTGCTTCAAACCCATTTCAGTTTAAAATTTAGGAGAGGTTTAAAGCGTATAAATCTCTGGCAATGCCACAAAATGCACAGAATATTTCTATCAGGTGTTGTTAATCTTGTGAATTAAAAGTTGATTAAAAATTACGTTTTTTCAACGCTCGGCCTCAGAAACCACTCAGCAGTGCGCAGAATAAAGGAATTTCTTTTCTTAGCCTAACGAGTAGAGAACATATTATCCCATGTACCTCCGTGCAAATATTTTGTGCATACAGTAGCTGGAAAGTCAAGTAGTACGTACTTATATCCTTCAAACTTTAGCATGATAGTGAACAATACATTTTCCTGTCTGTTTCAACCAGAAAATAACAATTTTATCGCCGATGTTATTAGTCAAGTTTTGATGGCAAACCAATTATCGCGGGAGCGAGAGTTAATAAAAGCAATAATTCGTGCTTTCTAGGCAGAAAAATTCTCTATTCACGTTATGCATTGCCACAAACAATAAATATAGCATGCATACATTAAGTAATTCTCACTCACTCAAGTTTTTATGAACGAAACACATTCCACGCACACGTGGAGACGAACTTTACAAGATTCATCCATATAAGGCTCATGCTGCCTACCGCAAGGAAGGGATCATTATCCAATTGGGAAAAATGGCGTCATATAACCAAAAACTGGTTCTTGTAACGATACATCAAAAGCCACGGACGCATTAACGTCATTATTTCATACTCAAAGCATATCGCGTTATCATTAAAACTTCTACGTGTCATGCAGCTTGAATAACTGCAATTACCGCGAAACCAATTTATAATCTCGGTCATAAAATCCCTTCCTACAGTCCCATAAAAATTATTACGGAATTATTTGTAATCCGATTCAAATTTTGGTAAGCGGCATATAGTGAGGGGATAAAGAAGTTGTGTCGATGGCATCAAAGTGCAGCAAAGACACGATCTCAGTAATTCGATTGAAAACAAAGCGCATTTTCCGTTATATGGCCTAGTTTCAACATTGGATACACAATTCACAGTTTTTTTTGTCAAAGAAAGAACCTAAATATACGTATAGCTAAATATATAATTAAATTACATCTTGAAAAAAAATATTTCTCAGTTTATTGAAAACGAAAAGGTGCTTTAAAAGATGTAAAAAGTGGGTATATGTGTAAAAAAAAGAAGTTCGATGTCTTATTTTAACTTTAAGCCATCATGATTGTTAATAATTTTATCATTTTCACATGAGTTCAATATACTTGATTAAAAAATACTTTATACTCCCTTTGATAAAATGTAAGTGTCAGCAATTTGCAAACGTTTTCTGTAATTGAATATAAATATTTGTGGTAAACTCCATTGAAGAATTGAACTGGAATTGAAGTTACTGTGGGAGTATAAAAAAACTGAAAAAACCTAGATAAACAGAAAAAGAAACTATATTATTTGTATTTTTGCAGCAAAAAATCGACACTTCTTTCGAAATATGGTAAGGGACATAAATAATGGAATTAGCCCGTTAACGGTCAAATACTTCCACAAAATACTCTAGGAAATAGGAATACTAGGAAAGGTTGCAGTCTAATCCAAATAAGTTCAACATTCTTTCACTCCATGGACAAAGACAAATCTCTGCGAATTACTTCCACGTGTTCTTTATAAAGAAGGAAAGTATGCCTGATCCAATTCCTTCCGTAATATCTTAGCCTCACGGTGAATATAAAGCAATTCCTCGTCATCGCTTCAATTTTAGATCGAGGAGTGACAGGCTGCGAAAAGACTCGCGAGGCAATTGCTTAACGACGTCGACTCTCTTGAGTGGTGCGGGCCGCAGCGAATCACCAAACGCGTCGCGCCGGCAGAGGCCGGGTGCCGAAACGCTGTCCTCGCCTTTCCCACGCACCCGGGGCAGTAAACGCGCAGCAGCTGGATGCGGTGGTGGTGCGGCAATAGGAGGGCCGTTGAAAGGAGAAGGAGACTACAGCACCCGAGAACAGGGTTGCGAGATTAATGAGGATGTGAAATTCTATCAGGCTACGTTATTAGTTGCTCACGATATTGGGAGCCGGGCTTGGCGACGCCCGGTGAAACATTGCATTCACGGGGAATAATTAGAAACATCATCAGGGTCAACAACCTCTAAGAGTAAGTTTGACGCAGCCATCCACCGCATTCTCATGACGCCTTTTCATCTCCGCACGTTTTCATTTTTCACTTCAAGGAATGCCGTCTGCTTCAATCGCCTCATTTGTGCTCTCTTTTACAGTTTAACTCCTTCTCTCTAAGTGGTGGTAATTAGATCCTCGTGTCTTAGAATCAGTCAATTCGGTTTTTATGCCTTTTAATTAGGATTATCAGGATAACTATTTGAAATTGATTTCTCAAATTTGTTAGTTAGTTATTTAAAAAGCCGGTATTCGGACATTTTACATGATAATATTATTATTTAAAATTTGAATGATAAGATTATATAATATCATAAGAACATAATATTAGTTACAAAAGAAACAATTTCCTTCAATTCAAACTAGTGAAAAAAATGAGGACTCCTTTTCCCACAGAAGCATGCCTGGAAAAAGTTGCTCGAACTTTTTTATTAATGCTTTTATCAGCACCTTAGCAGCACAATAATCCAATACAATAGCGAAAAATGAAAAAGAGCTTTTTATATCGAGGATATCTTTTAGTGAATTATTCCACTTAGGATATGCTTCGCTATCTCTGATCAATTTTAAACCGATGTTTAACCTAAATTGGCACTCTTATTGGTGCATTAATGAAGAATAGAGAAGAATCTGCCCCAAAGAATAATTCTTGTCAACCTTGTAAGTCAACCTGAATGAGTTTTCTGTAATTTATACATGCCACAGTGCGATAGAAACAGATAGATCAGTATTTCCTCCTCTCATACTTCATTTTACCGACAGCAATCACCATTGTGAAATTTATTGCAAGAATTTTACAATTTTCCGGTCAAACAATTAAATGCGGAAATTGGATATGCGGAATTTCCCACCCTGAACACATTTTTCCGTCCATGGTGAGAAGGGTGGGAGAGAGGCCCACAGTATCCATTTGGGTGAGGCGGGAGTAAATGGCCTTTAACGGTGATCCATTAGAGGCGCCGGCGCTGATGTAATGGCGCCACATCGACCAGCTCCAATTCAAAAAAGGGGTTTAACCCGCCTTCAGTGAATACGAGAGTGTTTTTTCCCTAATCTCGAGAATTTTAAGAATCAATCACCTATTCAGAGCATAATGGATTACATTTTCGGCAAAAAATGAAGCTGGTGAGGAAAAATTAATGCTTTGAAAATATTTATCCCTCGCTCATGCGTTTTTCCTCATCTAATCACTGGGAAATACGCTATACTTTTAAAAAAATTCAAATTAATTATGTACACCACCGCTCTCTTTTCCTCATTAATACCAGGGAGCATGAGAATTAGTTTTGGTGACCTTTAAATGAAAAAAAAACTAAAAAAATCAATATTCATGTCAATAGATTCCATTCTTCTAAAATTTTTTTCTATGAGAAGAGCAAAACGTAAACATTTCACTATTGAGATAACGTATACTTTGAATCGTAAAAATAACTGTATCCGATTATGTGAAATGCTGAGTGTATATTGTTATTTATTATCACAATTTTATCCATCCCGGAGTAAAAGGTCTTTTCGTGACTGTGAATTGAATGTAAGCGGAGAAATTTTTTAAATATCAGCATTGAAGGTGATTCAATGTAAAGGCCGATGACTTAAAATTTTTTTTGGATATCATCTCATTTGTTTCAAGGAATGAAAACAAAATTCCCTTAAGGAAAACTTTCAAAATCAGCTTTAACAGTTTTTTACGGATAATATTGATAATTGTTATTGATTATATTGATTATACTAGATGGATAATGTATAAATCAGTAGCATACGAAATTTAACGCTTTTAGCCCATTTGATATGTTGTAAAGCTTACAGCCAATTTGATATGTTAAAGTCATTCACGCTAAAACTAAGAGATCACGTTACCATCACTTATTACAATCTTCAGTGCAAACCTCATTGGTTAAAATAAGGGACTAATCTTCTTATATATTGCATGCTACAACCGTTTCTATCACAGAAAATAGCAATTTTTCTATTTTTTGAGCTTTTTTCTACGAGACTCTGACCAGATTCGAACCCAAGATGGAGAGAGGCTATTCTCAATGGGATACTCGGCCTCACTTACGGTGATGGGGAAAAATATTATTTAGCATCGCATGGGGTTGAGACGGGGTTGAATGCGTTGGGATGTGGAAAAAATTCCGGTTATTGCAAAGGAATTTGCGACTGACGGAAGCACTTAACTGAGACGGTGATTTTAGGAAACGAGGAAAAGTTGGAATCTTGAGTCGGAGCAGTTTTTTCAGATCTCCTCCCCGTCTGCGAGCCGTAAATTTCCCGTCAAAGAGCATTTTTTCCATATCCTTAAGAGCTATTTGCGTCACATACTATTCCAGGCCGTACATGTTTACTTCGGAGCAACTTTACGAGAGCCCCATGAAAGACTGATTACACAATCCTAGAAAAAAATATGGAATAATTTTTTTTGGCTCTTAAAAACTCCTTGTTAGCTGACGGTTTTATTATAACTATTATCATTCCTGGAGTTCAAAATGGAAAACATTCTAAATATTTTTCTCAACATAAATTATCTTCAAGCCAAGTTTCCTGATCGTGACTTAATCTTTTCTTCTAAGTAAGTTACCTAATGAAATAATTCGAAAATAATGGATGTGTGAAAATTTAGAATAATTTAATGCGATGATATGTAAAAGATTACAGCTAAATTCAACAAAACTGATTATCTTAGCTATTTCTACTATGTTGTAAATAACAGTGCCTGTCATCGTACCTTAGGCTCAAGTAGCTTTGTTTCAACATCACTGCGACCGGCTCATAAAATCATTTCTTAGAAATTTTGAACTTTACACCTTAGAAATATTAGAAATGGCAAAGTAAGTATCTTAAGCCCTTTCAGTTAACATGAAATCATTTACAATTTTAAAAAAATACGGAAGTTATAATTAATTTCAATGCATTCCGGGGAACACAACCAAGTTACAGCAAAAAAACATCCATAGCTGGTGCCATGGAAATGACTATTTCTCTGAGTTTTATATTTCTTTCACCGCGTGTTGCTGCCGCAGAGCATTTGTACAATTCAAAATCTTCGAAGCCGAAAAGCGAAGGATTCCGGCAGCGATTTTTCTCACTTTTCCTTCAGCGGCAGCCTTCCTTTCCCCCGCGGCCCTTTCCCGCCACTTCACTCCCACGGCAGCAGCAGCAGCAGACCCTCCTGACCCTAAACCGATATCTTCATATCGACTGAAAACCCCGCGTTCCCGTAACCCTCCTCGGCCCTTCAACCTTAAACCGGATTCCTTCGCTCTCACTGCCATTCCGCCTCACCACTCCACTCCCCCGCCTTCCTCGCCCACCCCTTCGCCCCCATGAAACGCCTTGAACACATTCCTCGAGAAACTGACTCACTCCAAACCCTCATATCACCTCTCTCCCACTTACATCTCCGTTTGCACACAGCCTCTTAGCTCTTTCCAGTCACCCAAACCGTCCGTTTGAAAAAAAAACACTCTGGTCCCAGAAAACGAAAACATGGAGAGAGAGAATAGATACGACCGCATTAAAATGTAGATATAACGCGAGGAGAGGAGAAATTATTTGATTCATGAGACGGAATTGAAGCCAAAGTGTACATGGTACAATCAGGGGCGGATCAAGGGATTAGGTGGAGGGCAAACACGTAGTATTCTAATGGGAATGGAGGAACTGTTTTGGCTTATAAGAGTCTCAAACGGAACGAATCCGTCCGTGTTATGTACTTTATACTTTCCCCTTGTGCAGCCAAGTAATTTCAGAGGCTACTATATATTTAATACTGCCACATATTTCTGGTAATTAGTTTGTATTTCAATTTGCTATCATTGTAAAAATGCCGAAAATATAGCGAAAAGGTTGCACAAAAGATAACTTACAACTATTTCGATTTTATCTAATAAAAATAAATTCTGACCCAAGCAACAGCCCCTTTTGCCACAAAGAGATCCACGAGTGTTTAAAATTCAATATTGATTTATATTTTTTAATACCTGTTTTTTCTGCAATAAGATTCCGTTAATGCTGTTTACATGAACTTGGGGTGATGCAGCTTTCATATTTCTTCGCTCAACCCGGAAGAGTAAAAATGTTACTTTACCCCGGCGTAAAGTTGATGTGAAACGGCGTTTAGTACATTATTGTTCGACACAATAAAAAGTTATTTATTCAAAAATAAAGATTTCACGTTATTTAACCCTAATAATATGAATTATTCAAACGTAGTCTCGGTATTTGTAATGACGTACTTTGCAATGCAACCAAATTTTGAAACTTGTGTGAAAGGAGCATGGAAATGGAAAATAGCCTCTAGTGTACACGGAGTGAACAAGAATTCCTGTTTTGCATTCACTTATCCAGGATGCATCTGTGCTTGCCAAATTAAATTTTTGGTGCGCAAAAAATTCTCTTTACAATAGTGCACTCATGTCGGACGACGTCACAAATCAAAATCAAACCTGGCTGGCTACATACGACGTGAATTAAACTTTTTCAATCAGTTAAAATAGAAGCACTTCCACCCGTCAACAATAAAGATTAAGTTTCTTTAAGTACTCAATTCGATGCCAGTGAAATGTAACAGACAAATTTCAGAGGAATACCAACACATCATATTTTTTTGATATTGCCGTGACGAAAATTGAACATATCTTCTCTTTTAAGAAGAGAGTAAAGTAAGAAAAAAATTAACAGTTAAGAATTAAATTCCTATTTACGAGATTATAATCAACATTTAGTGAAATACATCACTGATATCCCAGACAAAATTTCATATCCTCGTCCATCGCACATATCCCCCTATTAACTGACATTTCTACAAAGCTCCTTTCCCGCTATTGTCCTACGGAATCTGCTTGAATGCCATTCATCCGACGAACAAATACGAAATTGATTTCACGGAGTCCCTACAGCCCGCATGGCTGTGTTACCCTTTAAGCCCTTAACCTCTCGAGCATAGACACTCCCCGAAAATGCTTCCACGGAGTGAGTGGAAAGTGAAGGGGTGGGGGGAGGGGTTGTATTCTCCCTCCTACCTCCCCACCACTGCCTTCCTCTTCATTCTCACACCTCTCTCTCCCTCTCTCGCACCGCTTGTCAACGCACCACGGTCGACACAACCACACGCCTCCTTCATCCCCAATTCCTGGAACGTCAATAAATTAGTCGCCACTACCCTGGCGACCTTCCTCCCTCGCCTCCCTCCCCTCGCCTAACCGAAAAGTGAGTCGACTGGACGATGAACAAATTTGCACCACGACGGTCCTTCCTCGTATCCTTACCACACTCAGCCGAACTGCTTCACTATGAGCGTAAGTTTACCGTTCAAACAGAACAAGCGACTAAAGGAGAATTCTTTGTGGTACCTACATCACTTTTAACCCCACTTGCTCACACCTTAAACTAAGATAGAAGACTTTTAGCTGAGAGCCACTATTTTCAATCATGCTGGAAAAATTTACGGTCTTACACAAAAGAGCTGCTATACATAATCTCTTTTAGTTAAGTTAGACATGGATTAGGATTCTTGTTTCCAGACACGCATAAGACATGAAACACTGTGGATTACAGGAATGATCATCATGATTGGTACCAGCATAAAGCATAGATGCTATGATTTTGGCTTTAACGTAGCCCATTCAAATGTATCATTGGTTTCAAACGCATGCCCAATGATTCTTTATATTTTTTCCGCCATTCAAAGTAAAACATACGAAAAAATATTCCAGTCGTAATGATATCTAAGTTCTTCATATAAGTTTACACCAAATATACAAAGCTTACAAGGTTTTGAAGACGGAATTTATATGCTTTCAACGAATTTCAGGTTTTTCTCTCAGGTATGTGTGACATACTATGCAAACATTCGCTTTTTTCAGAGATATCTCCAAGTGGAACAGAAATCGATAAAAGGTATAAGTGAATGTGGAAAAAAATATGAAATCATAAAAAAATTCTCGCACCCTCGGGGGTGTCTCCCGATAGGACATGCTCATACTCATAAGCTACTCCATACGTCGCCTTCCTCCGGTTACCCCCCTCCCCCTAGAGGCCCATTCCATACTCAATGCTTTCTCTTTCCTCCTCTCCCCACCCCCAACTCCCTTTCCATAACCAGTCACCCCCTCCGCCCCACACTTTCCCACAACCCTCTCCGGAGGTTGCGCAGTCCGATGGTTTTTGAAGGTTGGAGTTTTGGGGGGGGGGGGGAGGAAGGAAGGATAGGGGGCGATAGAGGGTGTGGGTCGGTCTATCGCGTGGCAAGCAAAGGGTTCAACGCTCTCCACAAAATCTCCCCCAACCCACCCTTAGTCCCCTCGCTCACCCCTCCCCCCTCACCCCCGACCCACCCTGTTCTCCTTTCCTCGCGAGTTTAAAAGCGACGAAGCCTCCGCTCCGCTCGCTATGGCCCATTACAGCTCCATCCCCACGGCGAGGTCGCTCGTCCATGAGAATATGATGGTATTTTGCATGAGAATATGCATATAGTATGCCCGAGAATTTGCATACAGGTATATGTGCGAGCAAAAGTCCACCTCGAACGTGGCTTTAAGGTCACAACTTGGAATTTCACGCAGGAATTAATTTATAAAAATGGATGCAATCGTAGGCCATTAAACTATCATCATCAACCCGTTTTCCTTCCATTATTCACGCATGTCAATATTTTAAAGGTACTGTGAACTACTCTTTTCGAAGGCTGACTGGATGACATGATTAAATAAATAGCAATAATATGATTACAGGAAATTAAGAAAACGTAATGGTTAAACAGACTTAAATGAATTGCATATTCTCTTGAACATTTCCTTCTACTTAAATTTTACACACTGTAATCTGGCTCAAAAGCCATGAAAGTTGCTCCGTATTCTACTCAACCGTTCAAGTTGGCCTTTCATAGTTTACTCAAAGAACAAGCAACGTAAGCAAGTTAGCATCTACCAGTACGTGCTGGCCAGTTTACTGCAGTGTGTACAACACAGACACGAATTTTCCGGATTTAGAGAATAAATTTTCACAGACATTTTGGCAAAGGCCCCAGGCGTATCCAGCCCTGCGCTTCAACCGCGGAGCCTACTTTCTCTATCTACAGCGCATCTCACTATTTCTCATAACCCTCCCTCCTTCGGCCGATCCAGGGATCTTTTGGGGAATCTGAAAGAGGACCACTGGGGCAAGGTCTAACAGCGCCCTTCCCCTCACGCCCCCCCCCCTGCATCATCGCATCCGCTTCGGGTAGCCCCGTATCCCGGAGCGTCACCGAGGAGGGTGCGTTTGCTCAAAGGGTTATGTAATGGATTGCGTCATCCTCAGAGCCGACGAATGAAAAGTACACAGGGACGGAACGAGCCCCAGGCACTCGCTCCCTACGAAAGATCATTTCATCTCTCATCATTTTTTTTCCTAATCCGGACCCCGGGAATGACGAGGCGGATTTTCGACGTTGATGTGCGATGGAGATTAAATTTTCTTCCGATTGGTAGGTGACGTTTTCCTTGTCCCGTTGACACATTTTAAAAAAAGTATAAGGGGGATTTTGGCATTCCTGTACGCGTTTATCTCCAACTGGGGAATCATGTTGGAGACATAAATGCGTGAGCACAGCCAACAATATGTCCAAACAATGTATTCTCCCTGATGCAGAGTTTCTTTGGCACCAACGCACACAGCCGTGAACTCGACTAATGGGATTAAAATCATAGAATATAGAGCTTCGCTCGCGGGTACGAAACTTGTAAATTTATACGTACTTTAATTCAAGCTGTAACATCATGGTATTCCGCATCAGCTCATTGCGCGGTAGAACGCATTTTATGAATGTATACACGGGGCCATTAGAAAATTAAGTACAACTAACACTCATAAATATGAAAGTACTTACAGCTTTTTCAAGCGAACTCTTTCATATTAAAATATTTCTCTCGTCACCTCCTCCTATACAAATTGACATTCCATTCACTCGTTCGCATTAATCATGGCCATAACGAGAAAAAAGTGATTTGAATATTAAATAAACTTAGAATTATGCTGAAAGACTGGAGACGACGGAGAGAGAAGGAATTTTCTGAGAACTCACAATTCATTGCATATAATAGCATAGTTACTAAGTAAAATAAAATATGATGACAAGAAATATCAAGTGGCATCAAAAACGAGGGTTCACCTATCAATATATCTAGAGGTTAAAATGACGAACAAATTACAAGCGAGCTTCGACAGCTCAATAGGTATGATCGTCACCATTTCAGTTCATCCGAATTTACAGGGTATCGACGGTTTTAATCAAGGCAAACTTTTTCGTCTCCGGATAAACCCAACAATGGTAATTGGTTGGACAGGAACTGCCAATTCCCACAATATAGTAACATATCTAAATTGATGCCAGGGATCAAAGTCTAAAGAGAGGTTTTAGTATGAAAATATAAAACTGCGGATCAACTGTGGCAGCTGACTTAAAATTCTATTTCGTATTATATTCACTACCTAAGAATCATAATTGTTTTTAAATTTTTTGAAATATATAAATATATTTTGCAAAAGTGGGCAATGTTCATTCAGAAAATAAAATTTTACAATATTCAGTTAAATCTCATTATAGCAGACCTAACTAACTGTAAATTTATTTTATTAATGCCTGATAATTTACAAGGCGGAATTATACCTGCTGCAGAATATTCCCATTTATAGCCTATGAAAATCTCCAACCTTTAAAAAATACAGTCATTATTCGCTCATTCCAACCAAAATTACCTTTGACCCCATTTTGGCTTTAAGAAATTCACTCCTTTTGAATGCCCATTTAAAATACTCCATTTACCTCGTAATTTCTGTCTCGTTTTTATCATCAATAATGCCTATTTTATCCATTTAAACATAGAATAACTTTGACCCCATTTTGGCAATAAGCAATTCACTCTTTTTGAAGAACAATTAATTCTAATTAAATCCTATATCCTATCCTTAAATCATTTTTGCCTTGAATCTGCTATCAATAAAGCCTACCTGAAGTAAATTTGATTGATAGCAATGTAGTGGGAGTATCTAAACATCTTCTTAAACCCAACTATCTATCAGTGTTTTAAGGATGAGTCTCACACATCATTTCTTCGCGGGGTTAGGAGATGCCCCAGTTCGTGGGTGCAGTCAGTCGGTCGAACTGCCTCCTTAGAGTACGTGTCGAAACGTCCTCTTCCTTCCGAACGCACGGCTACGAAGGGGGTTAAGACAGGGCCGCCCCTCAGTTGATTTATTCTCTCTCGACTGAAACCGGGTGAAGGTGGAAGGTGAAGGAACTCTACTCCTGGAGATAGCAGTGGGATAGGGGTGGGCTAGGCAGGGGAGATGCCACAGAGCAAATCCCCGCTAACCCGGCCGGCTGGGTGGGATAGAAGGCACTTCCGACCTTCAGGGCAAGAAGGGGAGCAATTTGGACGATTGAGTATTCGGTGATTTACTACGGCTGCGTCTATTTCAATAACTTCGGGAAAGCGATGGGAAATATGAGGATAAATTCTGGAAATGTAGCGCCCTTATGACATATCTCCAAAAACTTTGGATATGAATACGATAAACAGAGTTTGGGTGTCAAGGCACAAAATTATTAAGCAGATTGTGTGGTCATTCCTTACCAACGCTTCAAGAAGTATTAGAGAAGTTTTTATTAATGTTTAAAATGCTGCAATAACGAAGTCAGGGAAACCCAAAACCTGATCTGCTATCACTGGCAAATGACATTGTTTAACCATGCTTTTACAAATGTGGTATGTGCCAGTGATAGAGAACCTCGGCTTTACCCGAATGGCAGAAGACGAGGGAAAACCCAGGATTTCTCCAATGCCACTGTGAAATTTCGGTTAAAAATGTAGGAACTTAAGATTAGAAAATGGAAAAATATGTGCCAAATTTATAAAAATAGCTCTTGTCCTATTAAATCAAGAAATTCTTGAGATATACGTCAGCCTATATTCTTAATTATTTGAAAAAAGGAAACTGACGGCAAAAATTTATTAAAAAATCCCGTAAAACTCTCAGTTGCGCTGCAGTTGCAAAAATTTGGATGGTTTAAAAAAATAACATTATCTACATATCCACAAATGTTAGGACCATGAAGCTCTTCACTATAAAAATGGCACGGAGTAAGTAACACTGAAAAATATGCTTGATTTTCGGCCTCTTCGTAGGATTATAAATTCATGGATGTAAAATAAATTAAGAATAACTTAATTTACAAATGCCGAATAAATATTTTAACATTATAAACTTAGAAATAAACCGTAACAAAATCGTATTTACATCTTACCCATCAAGGGCTTTGTTTGGCTCGTGATTTATGCAACGATCTTCGGGAGACCTATTTCATAGGTTGGGGTTGCTTTTAAAACTTGATTCATTTGCTTTCAAAACATTCCGATTATGGATATCGAATCATTATTTCAAGTTGAAAAATAGCACGTTAGGAACAATTCATATCGCTTAGCACTTTGAAATATTACCAAACAGCGACGGATTGGGACATACTACTATTTCAAGATGGCATGTATTTGTCTCGTAATCTTCGCTTCAATCGCCATTAGAACTTGAAAAAATAATAATAGGGAATGAGCGGTTACAGTTACGTAAAACCTGGATGATGCAGAATCATTGGTTCACCTTGAAACATCGCGTGCAAAGTGAAACGGTCGACAAAACTGCTTAGCTATCCGCACTTTCGCCCTGATTCACAATCACGGATGCGACACACGATACGCGTCGTCGGCGGACGCTGTAATTTTCACCCGTCATTCAATCAAGCGGCTCCGACGCATGTCCATGCATACACGCACCCTCCCTGGAATCAATGGCCCCGACAGAACGACCCCTGGCGAATATTACACCTGCAGCGGGTAGGCGGTGACCCGCTTGCGCGTCCGTCCGTGGGTGAAATCCATCGGGAGGGCAATCCTTCCATACCTTCCCCACCAAAGTGCATCGAAATTGTCGAAATTTCGGATTTCCTGGCTACCGGAGTGGAAATATGGGAGGAATAGTCCTCCTCCTTCGCTTTACGTTTTTCCTAGGTGCCAAAGCAATTTCACAGCGCATGGATAGGGTGCCCTGCGATAACGGCGTGCCATTTTTCATCCTGTATAGGACGGCGTTGGTGGGCCGAAAACATGGGTCCGGATATCGCTGCTGCGGGCCGTGGGATGGAAACGGATTTATCTCCCGCTATATCCGCCGAGGTACAAGCCCTTGGGAATTCAGCTGAACGTCTTATTCGGAAATACATTTTCCCGCAGCATTCCATTCGAGACTTAACAAGGACTATTTCCAGCCATTACTGTAAGTGGTTGCCGAATAAACAATAATGTGCACTTAGTACAATGGATACGACAGGCTATATCGGAGAGAAAATTCACTGAGTAAGTATATTACAGCACGAGATGAGGAGGAGGATAAAAAGATTCAATGTAAAAAAACCTGAGTAAAGAAGAATTTATTCACAAAGGTGATACGTCATATTGGTGTCAGCTAAAAAAATAATTTGCTCCGTAATACCTTATTTTTTTTACTTATTTTCATGGTTTAACATAACTTATGAAGTTTAATGAAAAGCAATGGAGTGAGAATTACCATGGCGCTTATGGAAAATACTACGTGAATAAAAATTAATATTTTTAATGCCAAATGCATTAACAATTTTAATTTGAACGATTTTGGCCCTTCTAGTAACATATTCTGACGTTCATGAGTGGCTAAGCATTAAATGCCATTAGAAGAATGAAAAAACTTGTACCTTGTAAACACGTCGATGCATACATGGTGCTTTGATGCTATTATTCACTCTTATTGGAAGAAAAATATCGACTGAATATAATTGACGCTTTATACACAGTATTTCTAGAATGATGGTGACCTTTGCATTTTCTGGTGGAATAACTGAATCGACACGATGAAATAATTTACGACACAACCAAAAGCAATCGCTTCGTTCCAATATTTGGTCTTCGAAATCGGCCAAAAACTGGCGACTGCCTCTTACGCTGCCGAGACAGATATTGGAAGACGAAATAATGAATTAGGACGACCGGGGTGATTTATGTTAATTGTCTCCGGAGAAGGGATTCTACTTCGGCCCATAATTCCCTCTCGTGGATTTTCGCCAGATCTTTCCAATGCCGCATCCTCCTCCCACTCCTCCTAACGAGGAGAGGGTAGAGAGGAGATGAATCTCTTCGGCAGGGCTTACCCTAGAAGTCAGGACCAATCGTATGTCATTCCACCGCAAGCCTCGCCCAAAAAGAAACTAAAGAAATGTCTGGCGTGAGACTGGAGCATGAAAATGGGTTAGGCAGGAGATTGGGAGCAGTTAAACCCTTAACATCCGAGAATACGACGAGCTGTGGCTTGTTTATAAAAACAGGATTTCCGCGCTCTGGGTTCTACACAATCCTTCATGACCTGGAGTTATTGCTACACATTTTATTTTTTCTTGAGGGTCAACTATGTTATTATATGTTACTACTAGGTTATTGATTATGTTACTTTAAATAATTGTCTAGGAAATTTAGAGAAAAATTATAAAATTAAGATAAATGCTATCATGCGGATAAAAAAACTTATTACTAACTTATTCAACTTATCGTAAACCAATTCTAACGCACTGCCAAGGTGGACTGTCGTAATTATGACTTATTGAACTCACAATGAGATCGTATACTCAGATATGAAATCGCAATTTATCAAAATAATTCAGTAGATTAAAGAGAATTATGGATTAGGAAGAATATTTCTTCTCCAGAAGTATTTTAAATTTTTTTATACAAATTACTGTCATGCATTTCAAAAATTAAGTAATTTACTCGATACGAGAGTTACTAAGTTATCGTGAGCAAAATGCTTTGTGATTTTGCAATAACCCTAAAGTGCCGTCTTTAATCTTCCCTACAAATTCCCTTACTAAACTCTACAAGATATCTAAAAAAACCTGTCATACTGCCGCAAGACTCCAAAAAACTACTACTTGAACTATGTAAAATACAGAGCATTGCTGCGCGATTCATCAAACACTAGTACGGGCATACGGGAATCGTTACACAGTTGCTAAACAAATTAGGCTGGGAACCGCAAGAGACTCGGAGGCTACGAGCTGGGCATAGATTGCTTGAGCGATTGAGAATAGATATCTTTCAGAGCGACACAGATAATATTATATTACGTCCTCATTATATTTACAGGTCCCACAGAAACGATAAATTAAGAGAGATATTTTTCCGAACGGATAGGTATAGGAAATCGTTTTTTCCGTGTAGAAAAGGAATTTAATAAGTGCTAGGCGGAACTCCATACGTGTAGTTCCTTTTTCTTAACGGCTGTAAACTAGCATCCCCTGCCACACGCTTGTTGAGGCGGCTTGGAGTATGTGCATTAGGGTGGGCCGAAAAGAGTCAAAGTCGTCCGATCAAAAATATGTCTCTCTAAATCTGTGTACTAGCAGCAGAAAAAAACAGCATAAAATATAAGGCATTTCGGATAATACCTTTAGACTGCACTAAAGCCATAAATTTTTATGAGTTTGTGAAAAAATTGAAATTTTCAGAATTTAAAAATATATGTTTTTAAAAACAAGTTTTTGATCGGATGACTTTGGCTTTTTTGCCCAGCCTGATGTGCATGGTGGTATGTGCATGCAGATGTCTTTCAGCATGATTGAAAATTTGATAAACTCATAAACTGAAAATCGATGAAAAAATCTTCCATGCTTTCGTGTGACGGGCGTCAGGTGTCCACGGTTTGATATGATTCCAGCAGCAATTATTTCCACAAAATTGATCAAATTAGTTGACTTCACTGCCAATGCGTATTGCCTGGAATGAATGAATTTACCAGGTGGCCCCTAATCCTCCCACCCAAGGACTGTTCCCCTCAGAGGAGAGCTCCTCTAAAGCTAAATTAGGATCCAAATGAATTATTGATTCCAGAACAAGGAATGGCAAGGGTTTCATTCTGAGAGGTAGGTGCGAGAACGAAAGCCGTCTTCACACAACCACCACGATGATAATGGGAGTAACACAATTCAGATACCATTTGAGTACAAGAATATATTACACAATTAAAAAACGGTCATAGCCGTGAGAATATATTACATTACAGGTCGTGAGAAACATACGTTTTAATGGTTTATTAAAACAAAATATTATTCAGAGACGATGCATTCAATAAATTTTTTAATTAATAATTGAAGTCATTCAGTGTCTGAAAGTTAAGGTATTAGATACAGCCATATACAGGGCATAACTTGAATTCTGCATTTACTATGCAATTAAGAAATGAATAATGGCCTTTGATGATGAAAACCCACTCCGTATTAAGTACTCTTGATGCTGAAGATAGTTATTAAATTTAGACCAATCCTCAGCTTCATACGTCAAATAGCGCCCACAATTCCTTCAAACCTGAAGAGGAAAATATATCCATGGCCTAAATTCACTTAATTCCTTTTGACCTCATGATATTGATAGTTACTTTGTCATTGAAATTCGGCTGTCGAGGGTTTTAAAATAAAATAAAAATACATAATAAGGGCTGAAAGTGTAGAAAAAAAGCTACCTCTCAAAATATTCCTCGGCCAAAATATCTCTTCTTTGATGTCAGAAGTGGAGATTTGCTTTAAAAGACTCGAGCTCTAAATTTGTTCTTGAAAGAAAATATACTTCTGATTGTGAGATACAATACATCTGTGAAGAAAAAAATTAATGATTTGTATCTTAAAGAAACTACATCTATCAAAGATATATTATGTATGAGAATGTGAAACTAAAATAAAGTGATAAAAATAACGCACAAAATAATCATGAATGCATATAATCCTAATGCGCCGACAAAGCGTGACCATAAACAAAAACTTTTGATCTTAGTTAATGTAACATACCGTGCTGTTACTTGATTATTATGCTATTGTCGTTCATACGTTCAATGGTGAAATAAAATCGTTAATACCTATAAAATGAACCACATTGATAAGAAATTTCTCCCTTATCTTTTGGTAATAGCAAACAGAAAATTCTCTCTCGACCCGGAATCTTTATCTCCTTCCGTTTCCGCAATTTAAAAAAAGCTAACAGTAAAGGTCTCGGAAACATTCACGAAAGAGTTTAGCTTCACTTTGCCGTTATATCTTTTTTTTTAAGAATTCAACCTCATTCGTATCCTTAGAATTGCAATAGGTTCCTGATATTTTCTTAGATCTAACAACCCGCAATGCATTTAAGTGATTTCGAGTTAGGGATAACTTGTAGCAGTTCAACAAGCAATATCAGTTTAATTGAACAAATAAATAACAAATAAAATCCCATCAGGCGCGGGAAGTGGACGGGAGGTGGCAAAAGCTATTCCCATTTCCCCTCCAGGAGTGAGAAATGTTGAAGAGTCTCCTGTGCAGTTCAAGAGCGTCGGAATGCGGGAGTCTCTAATGGTTGAGTCCCGAATAAAAATTGCACGGTTATCCTGGGGGGAAAAATGGGACGCCGATTCCCATTGAAATGGAGACACTTGAGGAAATTGGAGAGGACATCTGCTGACTTGGACGATCCATCGAAGGTGAGAGCACGGTACTTTCTCGGGAGAGACTGGAGCAGAGGGGTTGAGATAGGGGTTGGGGTGGATGGAGTAAGGGGAGAATGGATAACGCCATTATGGGTCCGAACTGATTAAACTAAAGGGATGGAGCAGATAAGAAAGAGACTATTTGTTAGTGTGGGATCCTGCTTTACGATATTGGAATTCGTGACCAACGCAGTTTTTTGGAAAACCAAATAAGCATATGTCTGCGATAGATTTAAATGGAAATGAAAGTAATAAAGGTAAAGTAATAAATATAATAAAAGCAGTTATATTTTGGTCATAATGTAGGCGCCCAATTTAATGATTCCTTAGATTGAAGAAGATAAAATCAATTTATTGATACACTAACTGATGAAAAATTAAGTCACCAATTTTTAGCTTTATTCAGCACTAATTAATATCAATTATGTATGTTCAACCAAAATCTGGAGTATTCTAATGTAAAACCATACAGCAGAGTTCTGAAAAAATCCGTGTACTTTCCGCAGAAGTTTAGCCACTATGTTACAGCATCAGTGATCACTTATTTTTTTAAATTTTAAAATGATTTTTTAATGTCAATACTAGGCCTACGGAAAACGGCAAGTTAGTTATTCACTGTTCATCCAGGGTCTATTGTCGACAATTTTGATATTAAAATTTTAGTCTTTTCAATACGAAATTTCTTTTACTGCCTCTGTATTCTCGATTAAACGCGATATCTGATAATTCATTAGCATTGGAACGTAATAATCTTATTAATGGCCTCAAGCAGTTAAATGATACCATACGAAAAATGGCTGATTTTTATCCATAAAATCTTGAAACTAATTTGAATCAGTCATCAAAAATTCGGAAGTAAAAAATAACCATCATATTATGTGCTTTAGAAAATAATTTCAAAGCACTTGCACACAAAATCTGACAGATATATAAATAATTGCTAACATAGTGAATGGAAATTGATGGTAAGGTAAATTTTTTTTGTGAAAAAATAACTCACCAAAGTTCCCGTTAAAACAGAATATCAGCAAGAAAACAACTTACCTGAAAAAAGAGAAAACATTATTAAATTAATTACAATAATTCTGCGTACAACACTCTAAAATTACTAATTTATTAATGAATGCATTATAATGAGGAGAAAATCAACTAAAATATGGAGAAGAATTCAGGGAAAAATACTTCATTTAGATAAAAAGTACATCATAGCATGATGTATTAGAAATGGCAATACAGAGAATAAAGAAAAACGATCAGGTACAAGTTTTTTATGGGAACCAATGCAACATTAAAAATCCACTAAATGAATTATTTTATCCATGAAAGGTATATTTATTATTATCATCTGATGTGATAATAACGGCATATTTTAAAACATGGCATCATTTTCTAACTCTATACATTTTTAGAATTTGTCCATTGGGTGTTGACTAGCATTCTTCCCTTTATGAGGTCAAGTTACTAATACTTTTACAGTCCATAATAATCAATTGATTTTCTTTTGAGTGCACACTGGTCACAGTTTAAAAATCCTACCAAAAGTTTCGCCAAAGCTGCTAGACATCTCCTCCAGGTTATGATTATTGTTTATGATCGCCAATGATTTAAATCGCCAGAGGCGGAGGTAGGGGAGGGATTGAGGCTAGGATTGGAGCGAAGTTCCTTCAATTTCCGGAAATGACTAGAAAGCAGGATCGACAAATGACATCCTTGAACTCTATTACATTGTATCTGATGCATATTATTCGTCATTATGGCTTAATGATCGTTAATAAAAATAAAAACAATGCATTTTGCACGTGAACAAACACCACGCTAAAAATACACCGATTGAATTAATTTGACCATTTAATTTACAAATAATTATAATTTGGTTTTCATTCTGTTATTACTATTATTTCATTATGATAGAATGAATGAATAATTATTTTATTATTCCATGTCCATAAGAGCTGACTGAACCGCATGCCATTCAGTAGAAGGGGATTAACACAAATAACGGAGCGGAATTTCTTACTTAAGAATCGGTTTACTTAGGGCTTAAGAGACAAGAAATACGTCAATATGAAAATGTTAGCAGATAGGACAGAGGAGTGGGTAGGTCAAACAATCTTAGGATTGTTCACTTAAGATGATGATGATTTCAAATTAGAAAATCATGATTTTTTTCTCGAGTTTAATCACACTTCTGACACGAAAGGTCAACAACCTGGGACTCAAAACGTGCTCCCAAAACGTCCAACTGATTGCGCCGCACGTGAAAAGTGGAGGATGAACGGCCGCCTTCCCCGGTTTTATTAAGTGCGGTGATTCCGCTTATCGAGTCGGGAGAGCCAAAAATATATTCGCATCGCGTCGTCTCCGCCCAAGTGGGCCAATTATCACCTGCGCCCGCACTCAACTCGGCCTATTCCTCTGCCATCTGACGGCCGCGTTGGGAAATAGACGAGGACGCCGCCGCGCGCGACGAACGACCCGAAGAGCACAAGTTAGTGCATGCACGTGTGGGAGGGGGGGGGGGGAGCTGGCAGCAGTGCCGTCGACGCTCGCGGTCTAAATTTGAATCCCGACGACGTCGGAATGTGTGCATACATGACCGCTTGCACGCCTCATTCCGGAAGAAGAAGAAACCGAAGGAGACCACTGCATCTATGCATCCCGTTACGAATTAACCACATAGTTATGGAACCCTAATCGTTGATCCTGTGTGTTCCCATTGAATAAAATAAGAGAATGGTTTCTTCGTCAAAATTTGAAAAAAAAAATTGAAATGCTTGTAATTAAAATTAATTTTATTGACAGGCTATGACTTTGAACTGAAAGAGGAGCTCATATTTGGGGTTGACACATAATTTTTTTTTTAAACGCATAATCTCTTTATCTGGGGAAAATAGTTTTTCTATTTTTAAGCACCTTAATTACCACAGTTTAATACAAATATATATATTATTAGAGAAAATTACCTCATTATCTAAACAAAATTCATCTACATTTGCTCTCTGCCAAATTTAATATATATTCTATTTTACAATCACTGGTATAGTGTAATATTTAACATTTTTGATATTCTAGCCTAACACTGGATAAAAATGTATATTTTTCCGAACAATAATAAATGTTGGACGTTTTTGGCATTAACATGTGTATTTCGAAACGCTTAAAAAATGTCGTTTGAACGCCCAGCGATGTCATATAGTACGAAGCTGTACTTCTGTAAATAAATGTAAAAATAGAATAAAATGAAACAGAATGGAATTTCAAGAAGGTTACCACAATATTTGGATAATATACCCCAAGACTATAGTAATTACCTTATAAATCGAGGCCATAAAACAAGAAATCAATTTATAATTTGGATAAAAATTTTGAAATTCAAGCGTTGCTCGATTATAGGATTCTATGGAGCAGTAGTTCCCCGAAATAAGCATAAAACGCGGAAAGATGGAAAATGCCATATTGAATTTTTATTGCTCTTCTTCCGAGTGAAATCGAGCGGAAGAAAACAAAAATTACCCAGCACATGAAAACATAAAGAGATAAAGCCGTCCCAGAAAAAAGAAATAATCGCGCGAAATTTAAGACGCTGCAACACAGAGTGTTCGAACTGGTATCCGAGAGGAAAAGGGAAGAGCAGCAATATTCGGGGAGTGTAGTGGTCTTCAAAAACGTTTTGGGCCGATTGTCGTCTCTTGTCACGCGCCTCGGAAAGAAAACTTCCTCCGGGGATTTAGTCCAAAGTAGTCCCGAAAGGGAACTTTCCAGGGGATAGCAGCAGCTACTCTCCCAAACAGCCAGCTCTTACAGAGGCGAGAAAGGCGAAGAAAAGGAAACCGAAGGAGGAAACCACGGAGCGAAGATGAGAAATGGGACCTTCCTAAACTCTGGCGCTGAAAGGTAACCTTTACACCAGGAGAATAAAATGCACTCTCGCACACCTATGGACTACGTAAAAAAAAATAATTCCAGTACCAATACAAACATCTCTTTACCTTCCCAATTCCCTTTGGATAGACATCATTTCTTTTTCGAAGAAGCCCTACTTGTGAAAGGTGGAGGGTCACCGGTAGATAAATTGGGGGAAAATAGAGCAGCGGCCAATATCATCATTTTTATTTATATCAATATGCTAGCTGAATAGCGAGTCACTGAAAGAATCACTCACAAATAATAATCATACAACATTTTTTTAACAAACGCATCCCATTGATTGATTAAATTGTGTTATGCTTTCTAATTAAAACGTGGAATGACTCTGCTTGTTTTCACTAGTTCAATTACAGGGATATCGATTTCAAAATTCTGGCATATTCGAATTGCGGTTTAGAAGAGGGTGGGGAATAAAAATACTAATAATCGCAAGTCAACACATGTGATTATTTTCACCTTTGAAACAATGATACACTAAAATATGTTTTGATACTCATAATGTAACTTAATACCATTAAAACTTCCAAACATAAAGATGGAAATAATTATGAATATGGAAAATATTTTTATTCGATAGGTACGAAGCAGTTTATTGAACCATTATTATGAAAAATACCCTAAATATGTAATAGGACAACGGAGAATGGTGATGATAATGGCATAGGTGTCTTGACTTAGAGTATAATTGCCTATAACCAATTTACAAAGGTATACAGAAGTAGATGTTCACGGGGATTGAATAAGTGTGATAATTGAATTAAATAGGTAAATTTCCTTCCAATAACGGCTCCCTGCTCAATTTACAGCGACTGAAGTGTCCGTCTTCAAAGATATTCCAATATCTTCTTAAGTACTGGGAACTTTAACCCAACTATTTGCTATTACACTGTCCGCACATCAAGGATTCCCACAAACTCCAAGGAGCAACCTAGTTTGGATCAAATTATTGAATCGGCTATCTTCATTATTCCATCCTGCTTTCATAGGCTACTATGGTTGCTCGAAGCCAATATTAAGCCATTTTTACACCTAACAACATCGGTATATTCATAAAAGCATACTGATCACGAGGCATGCCTCAATTCTATTTAAAAAGATAATACATAACATACAGAGTTGCACCAGCTAAGTTGACTGTTACGTGATATTCTTACAATTATCACAATAACTACACAAACAATTTTTTCTGCTAAATTAGAAGTAGTTATAATAATATAAATAATGTATAATTATAATGTATTATTTTACTCCATAACTCCTAATCTTACGTTTTGAGCATTGGGCAGTATCAAAGGTAAAAGCACCAAATCTTAATTAATCTATGACTATCTGACGGTTTCCTTCTTTTGAAGAGAATGTAGTAACAAAATGGCAGAATGAAAGCCAAAAGGCTGAAAAATACTTTGTATGAAAAAGTATTTGCAGTCTATAAATTATTTTTTACGAATAATCAAAACAAACTTTGTATTATTACTTGAAGAGGTGCTGGGTTGAAATATATTTGAGCCCTCATCTTAGCCCTTGCTTCTTCCACTTCAGTGTTTTTAGTAGCACGTCAAATAATAGGTACCTAAATCGATGGGGATTATCGTCACTGCGTTCTCTCTTCAAAGAAATCTAAGGCGTCTGAGAAACTGTTCGCTTCAAAGTGGATTGGGATAATCTTCAAAAGAATTCATAGAAACGCTTGTTGTCTGCGTATTCGTGACAGATTAGCCTTCAGAATAGTTTCATTTGAAGTATGCTGTGGTATAATTTTGTGATGACGTTGAACAGGGAAAGAGAGCATTTAACAAGAATAAGAAAAATGCTCTCAGAACCTCAGACCAAATTTCCAATTGTTATTAGCATTAGGAAAGATGCAGTTGAGCAATATTTCTGGTAAATGCTAAACCCAATGTAATAGTGGGCAGAAAATATCATAGCTATGCTCTTATTTTCGACTTAGAGCTCAAGATCTATAGCTGTGTATAAAATTTGAAAGAGTAAAAATTAGAGCAGTCTAGTATTTTGCTTGCCCATAGTGAGCTCTGCAGATCTTCCTCCGCACATTGCGTCATCTCAAACTGAATCTGCGCGAACTTATTTCGTTCCCGAAATGCTATTACCTCCTCCATATCCATTCCTAATCCTGCTACCCTTAAGCACACAGTTGAATGAAACTTATTTATAGGATTCTGAATTCCACCATCGACTACCCTACCCTCTCTTTTATAAATTTTAAAGAGTTCCTCCCCACCACACCTGTTCTCATTCCCCAATCCACATTCCCATTCCCAGACTTTCAGTTACCGAACGTTCGTATTTCCACCGCATTTATTCTCTGTTCAACTCGATCCCTCCACACATTGAGAACTTTGCACTTCAATTGAAATCCTTCATAAGCCTTACCGATATGCCTTGTTCCTGCAGATTCTTGTTGCCTTTTTTTGTAAATTTAATTTTCGTTTCTGGTTTATACATTGCTTGTTTGTCTTCTAACTTACGTATTGATTCCTGGCCACTATAGAAAGGTAATATTTCCGTAGTGGTTCTCTATATTTAAAAGAAATAAAATTTAAAAAATAAGAAATGAAAAATTGAGTGTATTTTTTGGCACCTGAGACACTCAAAAGATGCATACAAAGATGATATTCCAAGTGTATTGTTTTTTCGGAGATACTATTTGACATTTCCATTCGGGGGGCGGTTCGAGTATTCCGCGGAGGATAGGCCACTCCTCGAGGGCCTCTTGCTTATCCCTAGCGATGCTCCGATTTCCTCATCATCTGGATAAAATGGTTCTCGTCGCTTTATTTGGGGAATTAGTATGCGAGGCGCATTCGAGTGCTCGCTGCAAGAAGGCGAAGTGGGTCAGAAGAGATCCTAGCTCGCTCTGGAGGGGCGTCCTTCGATATAAGAGGACACCGGAACAGCGGAATGGAAGGAGAAATGAGCAAAATCCCAATTTCTCAAGAGATCTGGTCTCTCTATCCATTCCCACTACAAGGTAGGACGCAGGATTACACATTGGCTATTAGTAAAATTTAAGGGTTCTTTATACTTCAATCAATTCAACCGTTTCAGTTGAGATGTGGATGAATAACATTTTGAATAAAAAAACTTATTTTTTTGCATTGTCTCCTGTTTTTTTCATACCGATAGTTTCAACATCCACGATTTTAACTGTTTTTTATTATTTTATGTTGACCAAAATTTAATAACTTTCTGTAAAATTAATACTGATTCTAGAGGAAAAACCCGATATACAGTGCTACAGAAGATCTATGAAGATGAAATAGATCGATTGAGTAAGTTATTAGGAAGTTTATAAAGAATCTTATTTCCTCGTCTGCCTCTCTGCCAAAATTTTGCGATCCTTTGTAGTGGCACATTTTTATTTTCTTATTGACCTATTTATGTTCTCTTGTTGTACGATGAGGATTGCGAGAAGAAGAACAGAGAACGCGTTTGCCCGGGGAAGAGCAAGGGATGGGAGGATCCGCAGGACCTTTACGAGCAGAGAACTGGCGGGTTTCGGAGCGGAGGCATCCTGGAATATTGATGCAATTCCGGAATGAATCCGCAAAGCAAAAAATTGTTTTTTGAGCAGAAAAAGGCAGCATAGACATTTTAAAACTACGTAGTCCTTTTTTTCAAATAAAAATGCAAACTTCAATTCTGCGGAGTCTTAAAGTCTGCACCTTGTATATCGACCAACATTTACTACTTTATATGCCATTCATACTGTTTATTTATAAAAAGTTAGTGGATCATTCCGAAATATAGTGCTACAAAAGAAACGTGACGTTAAAATGGATCGATTGAGTAAGATATTGGGAAGGTTTTTCAGTAGTATTCCCTTCTCCTTTTATTACCTTTCAGTTAATATTTTGCGATCTTTTGTAACGTCACTTTTTACCGGCAGCATAATTAATGATTTTGCACATTTCTGTTGACCAGAAAGACTTCTTTTTGCAGAAAATTACCGCTTTCAGTCACCAAAATGTAGCTTATTAATGCATTTTTTCTTCTTAGGCACCAATGTAATCCTCATTTAATAAAAAATTCCTATGAGCAATAAATTTCAGCGATAAGTAGGTTATCGTATAAAGTCACCGTTGTCATCCTCATGCCGAAGGTAACTAACAAAACATTAGCAATTTTTATTTTTATCGATGAAACCACTGCATCACTTACCTATTCACCCACTTAGGGCATGTTTCTTCAACATAAAACTGAGAAGTCAATAATTCGGTGTAATGTTGTCAAAGATTCATTACTTTTTAACATAAGTTATGTACAACGGTGGAAATCAAGTACTTTATGACAGAATGTTACTTCATCGCTGTATAAAAGCCTTACTAATAATGAACATAGAGTCCATTTTTTGGGCCACATGGTAAATTAATGATAATTATTACCTAAAAAGTCAAAAATTATATAAATGCCTGCTATTTCTTCATTACCGAGAACATTGAAAGGTGAGTGAATCCAAGGAAATGCTCGCTTTATTTTGGAATTATTTAGCTGTTGAAGTAAAGCATTTCAAACTTTTGGTCATGATGCGCAATTCAAATAAATTTCACATGAACCACATACTAAAAACTACCAAGAGAAAATATGCAAATTGTTTTAGACAGGGTGACAAACAGAACAGAAGAAAACAGGGAAACAAAATAGAAGAAAAGAAGACCTCTTTTCTCCCAAGAAATACGTTCCATATGCTTTCTTGACGATTTGCTTTGTTCTAAATAATTTTGCCCAGTGAAGCGCGTGCTCAAAAATACTTTTTGCTCCCTTTACTACTGCAGTGTGGAAATTAAAGGCAGATGGAGCGTTCAATTTTTCCAGCGGCACGAACAAAAACAGTTCAAAAATATTTTCGACGGACAAAAATAAATATGCATCCAAGTCCACACTACAGATATCAAACTTTCGGACGTGTGGGCGTCAATAAACAAGAAATGGCTGGCGACGAGCGATATGTGCTCTCCAGAAATGGCTTATATGAGGCTTTTCAGGGAACCGAAAAAGAAAAGCTCATAAAAATACTTTTACGACGCAATAATTTTTTTGAGGACACCAAAGGGATAGCACCGCGCAATCCACAATGAAGAAAAGGCATTGGGGTTCGAGGGGAAGGGTAGATGTGCAAAGCAGAGGGTGGGTATGCACTTGGAGGGTGCAATGCGGTGGGCAGTAGACCTTTTCGCTGGCTACAACAATTCATTGGCGGCATTCACCAGTCTTTATTTTACGCGGCGAAAAAGAAGCGGCGTCGCAGGGTGGTAATTTTTCATTTTACCTTAAACAGTAGATTAAAAAATAATTTATTTCTGTAATCTATTACCCAATATGATTGCCCTTGAAGATTAATATCAATTACGAATGCATTCTTTTTATAATAATTAATATATATTGAAAAATGTATTAAGAAACGGCGTTCTCAATACGCCAAAAGTCCTCAACAATGAAGTGCATTGTCCGTAACTTACATGTGCTACTAAAATTCCGATTTCGTTAAATTCAGAAAAACTCGATCTCGGAGAAATTAAAATTGTCTAATCGGAAATATTCTATTGGTAATTTGTTAGCGCAGTATAAAAGCTGGTTCGAGATTATCCTTTTGATGAATTAGAACGAGGAAACTCAGCGACATTCCGAAATCTATGAATAAACGCCAATTTTAATTTCAAGGCGGTGCGGCAGCAATCGCGCCTCGGCGACGGCGTCGGTGGTGCACAGGTCTGGTGGGCAGATACCAAGGTGGTCGTTATGGCCATCCGGTGTGAGGATTTTCCAAGAGCGTTCTGCGGAAGTAGCCGAGGATTGGGCTTCGGGTTTTGGGTGGGTTGTTGGGAGGAAGGGAGGATGGCGAACTTATAAGCCACCCACTCTCTCCCTCTCTCTCTGTCTCCCTTGAATTCCTCCCACGGGTTGGACAGTTATTTGGGAAGGGAAACTCGAAAATGAGGCCATTTTGCGCCCAGTTAACAGAAATGTGGGTGGATGAAAGAAGGATTTGGAAGAGAGAGAAAGTGTGGGAAGAGGGTTAAGACGAACTCGGACAGAGGTGTTGGATTAGTATCAATTAAATGCGGCGAAATGTCAAGATTATGACGTCAAATACGACCTCCGCACAAAAAAAGACACCCTTCGCCTTACTCGCGCGACTCAATTTCAATCAAAGTAACCCCACTCACTTGTCAATATGCGTAAGATAATTTTTTTCTATTATTACAAGATAATCACTTACTTAATTTGAGGAAATTGGCAACGTTTGGATCTTGAAGATATTACGTCTCAAATTTGATTATCTCTGGCATCACAGACGCAGCCATTGCGACTGTGGAAAAAATGAAATGAAAAAGTAGTTCGAATGCATGCGAAAGCATCCGAATCTGTTACAGCGAAAGAGATGTTCCATAATCCTGGATTTGCTCTCTGCAATGTCTTTAAAATTCTAAAAAAGAGTACCAAGACAACTCAAAAATGAAGGAAAATACCTCATAGAAAAATATAAAAAAATTTTAGGAAATCTTGCACCCCTAGTAAAAAATATTATTAATGGCTACGGTTATACTGAATTTATCAGATGAGGAAAATCATTCCAGTTAAGATAAATATAATCTGTGTTGAACACATATGACACCGTTGACCCGCCGGCTAATGATACAAGGTGAAACAATCATCTGCCGACATATACCATGATTAAAATCCAGGGAAAAAGTTCTAGCAAGCCTGTACAGAATTGACATGAAATATTATCTTACTGGTTTAACCTCTTTTCTTTGTTACGCACAATTTTCGTTGATCCACGTAGTAAAATACAAAAGCAAAATCGAAAAAAAGAAATATGTAAGCTCCATTCACATATCAAAATAAACCATATCCTTATCTCTATGAAAACTCACGCACGAATAAAAGCATTACAGTGATAGTAAAAAGATAAAATCCGCAAAATAAGTTACGAGATCGTGGAAATGACGACGAGAATTGAACACGCAGCGTCAAGCCCTACTCGAACCCGCGATATCCTCGCGTTCAGCGCTTTGCTCGCGCGGGAGACTCACCGAAAGCCTTCGACCGAGTCCATCGATCGGAGAATGAGAGGAAGGGAACCGAGGAGGATTTTGAGTTCCTTCCTCTGCTCCGTGAGGAAGGCCTACCCCCCCGTCCCCCCTCTTTGCGTTTCTCGCGCCCCTTCCCTTACTCATAGCCATAGTCCAGGAATTCGTGCGGCACGGTGAAAAAGCGAGCGGGGAGGAGGAGTCGACGCATTGGAAGGAGACCTCGTTCTTTGTAAGAGCAGAGAGGACAAGGAGGCGTAGTGCAGTGCTGGGCGGGGAAAGAATGTGAGGGCAGTGAGGTAGACGCACTGCGGCCACACTCACACCACATGCGTTTTAAAAGTGTACTATTTGAATATTAGCAGATATTTATAGGTATAGACTAGCAAAACTCACATTCTATAGTACATTGATTTGCAGTTTCAGCATATTCAGGTCATTTCAAACGGACTGCGAAACTATAAAGTTTGTATGTTCATAGATATAAAACTAGCAGCATTTTTTAAGGGATAGGTATAAAAGGTCACAGTTACGTATGTATGCGGTATCTGCATTTAAAGAGTAAAATATGTTTACCATTTTTTAAAAATGATCGAAATTAATTTTGGCTAACTCTTTCTATCAACTATACGTTGAATACTCTAAATATCGCTAGGAGGAGAACATACAGCAAGTTATGAGTTATTTTCGCTCCAAAACGAAGATTAAAAATTTTTGCTTTCTGTCTGTGCAGCCATTAAATTTGATGCTGGCGTTATAGTAGCCAGAACGGAGATTATACATAATCATTGGTATCCATTGATGTGGTTCATTTTATCCAGAAAATTAAAATCCTCACTCATTTTAGATACACTTAAAATCCTCCCAAAGTTTGAATTCCGCAAAACATTTTTCTCCGCAGCGAAGCGATCACAGAAAATATTTCTCCCTGAAGATGGCCATTGCCACTGTATCAATGCTAGAACTCTGGGAGAAATAAATTATTTTCCCTCCATACTTAAAGAAATTAGGTTATCATATTTACTATGAATGTGATAGATTTTGGATTATGCTAATTTCAATTAGCTTCGAAAATAAATCGACAGCCTAAAGGCATAATTTTGGGACCTAACGTAAGAATACTACTTTTTATTCCATGCTAAGAACTGCACTTTCCGGACCTTGAATTAAACATCACTAAATGCATAAATTCTTGCGCTGCCATTATACTTATGGCAATTCACAAATTCAAGCATTGGTACAAACATTCAGTCCAAGAAATATATCTAGCGGGTTCTACCAAACTTTTCTATAAACAGCAAGGATCAACATTTCTTATAATGATTACAAAATTCGAAATACGAAGTAACATTTATCATTACAACATGATGCCGGCCGGATATCATAATTTTAAGCAATTGATTCGTTTTCACGCATGATGAAAATCAATATTCAATCTCTTAATTAAATAAAATTATATTGTAGCAAGGGCTTCATGATTTAAAACATTAAATTATGAAAATTTAAATTTAAGTAAGAATTCTATTCGATAATTAACAGAAAAGTTGCCACATAATTCAGCGATGTGGATTCTTTGTTTTGTTTCTAGTAATAGTAACTCAGGGCTGTGTAATATTTTCTGGCTCGTTAGTTTCATTGGGTAAAGGCTGCCCAAGTCTAACACTAATGTAGGGTATATTATTTAGCATACTTCAAATTGTAAAGTTAATTCTGGTTATATAATTCTTCCAGTAACCAGCTAAAATTGAAATGAATGCGAAACTTATTTATCATAATTTAGCAATAACCATTTCTTTCTGCCTCATGAAAGAGAAGAATATGCTCTGCAATTCCAAACGGTCCCCCTATTGTCATCTCTGTACGGGAACGATTTGTCGAACTGCAATTTTTTTCAGCCGCAGCACAATAAGAAGAGTGAGAGAAACTCAACCATCGTGCAGTGTGCTCTCAGAGAAATATTACCACAGGAAGCATCCAGCTCCCGATGCAGTTCCTGGCATTATAGCCAGCTTCCTCTTTCTTCCTACTTCTTTTTTAGCTTGCTCATTCTATTTCAGGTTCTTCTTTCCATCGTCCTTATTTCCTTGCATCCTGCCTCCCTGCTGCGAGGGAGCCTATCATTCCCAAACTCCATTATTTCCGGCACCACTCAATCGTTCCAGCTGCAACCTTCTATGTAAAAAAAACCACCTCTTTCCGTACTGCGTTATAAGGGATAGCATCTTCCCTCAGCTTCCGCGCTGACGAGTTCTTCCCTTCTTACGTCTCTCTCCTTTGTCGCCGCGCGCCGCTCTCTTGTCAAGAATCCGATTTGGGCGCCTGGCAACAACAATGGGCCACGCTGCGTGGTTTTCCCACACCCTCCTCTCCCATATATCTCCGTGGGAACCGTGACAAGCGCCCTTCATTGCAATCCGTCTCCAATATCCGATCACTACGTGTCTCCGCCATTCCATCAAAAACCACTTTGACGCTATGGTATTGCATGGCCAATCGTCATACACGTGGGCACCTTCCCATCGCGGGGATTTCTTTCCCTTCCGTACAGCAGGTGGGCGCCCACGTCCTTCCAGCAGCATTTCGATGCATAGTGATGATGAAATATTCCACGCTCATGTAAGATGTGTGTATATTGAATCATTTCATGGGAAAAATATTGTACCAAATGTTGGAGAGGTTCCGCGAAACGAGAGAAAAAATATTTCTACAAACATTTACATGGATATTTAAATGCGTAACTTACTTAAAGTCACGGGATGGAAATTATTTGATTCCATCCTTCTTCAAGGGATGGAAATTATTAGGATTAATTAATAGAAATAACAGTGTTTCTTCTTTTTCAAATGAAAGCGCAGCATAGGACGTACACTAAAAGTATTATTTTGAGAACTTTTCTACATAATCTTTTTCACTGCTCTCCACCAATTGGTAAACTCTTGTCTGCATGAAATGATTTAATATACACGCATTTTACTGAATATGAAACATTTCCTTCCTCCTCAAGAGGCCAATGCCTCAAACAGAGAAAATTCGCATCCAAGGAAGTATGGAGGTAAACTTCTTAAACTCGAGATTCCGGCTAGCGATGAAAAAGTTCCGCTTAAAGACTCCGAAAATTTTAAGATGGCTACTTAAGTTTTACACGAATGATACTCAGCGAAAAAGACCGGTCGAGCAGGAGAGATTTTCTGAGAAATATGTTAAATTATTGACACTATGTTATGTTGAAGTTATAATCCTCAAATCAAGTTGAATTTCCTAGTTCGTAGTTTGTTCCAGAGATAGCGCTGCAAATCCGGATGTTTTAAATATCGTTTTTTGCTGTTATATATGTACCTAAAGAGTCAAGGAAAAGGGAATCTAACAAGAAAAAACAACTTCAACACCTAAAAAGACATTTCATAATGTTTTTTCAAATAAATTTAGGGGAAAAGGATTTTTAATTCAAAATTTTATTATATTTTCACCTTCATTCTTACAACAAAAATATGCTTTCGTCCTTGCATAATGATTAAAAAAAGAGAATAAATATACGTAGATACTGTTACCAAGAATTCAAAGAAAAGCATGAAGGACACAGTAGCTTCCACCAAGCCACACGCGTGTCTAGCGGCACGTATGTTTCCGTAGGTGCGACGCAGGCGGGAGAGAAGCGATGACAGACGAGCGCCTCCTGGATAATGTGATACAAGTTGAAGGCCGCTCCGATGGGAGACAGAGAGAGCGGGAGCCACAATGACGGGCGCGTTCACGCGAGGAAAAGGGAGAGTTCTAGGGCGCCAACGAGGCGTGAAGAACGATTATTGAAGAATCTGCACGCTAAATTAATCAATGCGTTATTGGATTCCGGATATTTCGCTTCATCCGAAAGCGACGTGATTAATGGGCAATGGGGTGGATGTTCAAACGGTGGGGGGTGGGTGGAGGAAACGAGGGTGGAGGGAGATTCACAAGCAGCGGAGAATCGGGAGAAAGTAACTCCCGAGGTTTAAATCCATCGTACATCAACGATTTTTGACTGGATTTAGAAAGGGTCATTAGTCAAAAACACAAGGCATCAGTCGGATTCGAGCGGGTTAATATGGATTAATTCCTCCACGTAGGCAGGGGAAATAACGTACGAAAGAGCATTATCTGATAAAGCTCGTGGTCTTTGGGTCATTCATGGCGTTTCAAAAACAACAATCTAGTGTATAGGAGATAAAAACAAATAATTAGCTTAATGAAGTAGATGGAACGAAAAAGATGCTCTCTTAAAATATAGGCAAACAGTTGATACACTCCTTTAGTAACTTCTCTTCGACAGCAGAGATCATGAGGGAAAACGAAAATTTTTAACAATTGTATTTTTGAATAAAAATATTCAACACTTGTTTCGCTGGCATGAAAAGACATGACCTTGATGAAGAACTGTGATACAATCAAAATAACGAAGATCACTGCTAAAAATCCGAAAGAAAATACACACATATTTTTGAATAGTTATTTACAAATAAAATTTTAAAATCTTTTTGATGCACTTATTCAATGTCAGACACAATAATGAGAAACAAGGCAATCAATGAAGCATCATTCAGAGTGATCAAATACAATTCACTTCTTACAGCTCCTCAAAGTGTGATCGGGAGAGAGTTGAATGCATTTAAAGAATTCCAGGGAGAGAGTGTCAAGAATATAAGATTATTTAAAAGTTGCCCTTCAAGATCTGATTTGCTATCCCGTCGCGGATATGATTAACTTCTAAAAGAAATAAAAAAATTGAACACATTATCAGTAAAAGGGACCTTTGTATTCGCCCACATTTTTAGTACATGGGTGTAGAACTTCGCTGCTCTGATATCCTTAATATAGCAATTATCAGCTAACTGACTCACCATCTAGTACAGCGTTAGCATACTTATAAAAGACAAAATAGATAGGCCAAAACTAGTCAGTATTCTCCAAATTATTAGAAGAATAGCATTAATTTATACATCAGAATGGTACAAAACTAACATGAATTGAAATGAGAAACAGTATATTTTCATCCTATATAATTGTCTTTTTATTTCGCATCAGCAAGTTAAGTAAGGAATTCAATGCCTAAGTAGCTATGACTTTTACTAGTCTGATGATAATGCTTGGGAGCTGAAACGTATGTTATGTTCCTTGACGTAAAGTATATGGTGGGAAGTACTAATTGCTTGGTTGCATTGCTCTCCCATGAATGATCATTGAACGGCCTTTCCCCCACCGAAAATCAGAGACTGTGGCTTAGAGTACAATGGACAGTGACCACAATTTTAAATTTTTCATCGGCTTCAAAATTGATTTTCACTATAATATTACCAGAATTATTGGTCATTAGGTATCACCCTTGTAAACGATTAGGGTAAACACTTATTATTTGATCATTTCTCATCCATTCTCCCACCACCTATATAGTTGTAAAGATTTCTAATGAAAAAACTTTTACCCTCACAAAATACTTTATTTTTTTCTGCGCCCTTGGGAAGAGCTAAAATAGAATATAAATTTTCACGTTTTTTTAATAAATTAATTGGCCAAGTATTTTCTCCCTCTCTTTCCCCGCCGCTAGTTTCGTACATACATTTTTTGAAAAGCACTTTCACTAACCTGTTAAACTATGGGTGCTACTGCGCGGGCACGCAACTGGGAATTATGGCAACGTTTTATGAGCAACTAATACTGGGGGGCATGGAATGCGGGATGTGCGGTTGCCCTTCCTAGGAATTTTTTGAAGATAAATGGTTAAAAATTGTGGGTTTTAAAGCTTTCTGAGGGATATTTTATTAATCCTTAAACTATTCTATAAGTAATAATTATCCAATTCAAAAAATGGATTAAAATTTAAAATTTCTGTTTTCTGGGGGGATGGTTATCCTCCAAACTCCCTTCTCCCTTGCTGCGCCCCTCGGAATTACTACCTAAAAAAAGAAATCGCGTCTCACTGTTTTGATTTTTTCCCCCTGAATTTTTGCATCCGACGCGATAGAATAAAAATTTAGAAGGAACTGATCCTTGTTCGCTCGGCCATGTTTATGCCCGTGTCGATCAACGGGTCCTACGGACGGAGCGAGGAGGAGGAGTAGGAGAGATGGGAATGGCAAGCGAGAAAAGAAGTGGCGGCGAACCGAAATAGGGAGCTGGTGTTTGCACACGTGTGTGCGTGGGTGTGAGGGCTTTTCGCAGCTCTTTTAATAACGAGGCACATAAATCTTCTGCAACTGATTATGTAATCCGCGAGGGGCGCTGGTCGGCAGATCACGGCGACGTCCACGGTCGGCGGGGGAAGGGGAGGGGCGGACATCGAAGAGATAAAACGAGGGATTTGGGGAGGACATGTGGAAGGGCATGTGTGTGTATGTACGTATGTGGGGAGATGAGAAGGAGGCGGGGTTGAGCGACCGCCTTACCCGTGGCGATATTTAGAAGTACTTGAGCACCACAGTTCAGATAAATGTTTCCTCAAGCTCATATACTCACCCACAGGCACCCTAGAAAAATCGTCAAAAAATCAGGCAAGCGCGAAAGTTTTCATTTCACTTGCAAACTTGGAATCAATCAAAGAGAGTGACAACATGTATAGCTATCTGAAGATAGTGAAAAACTACTGCCTATTTTGCTACAAAAATATCATTGAGGATATCTCATAGAAGTATTTTCAGACCATATTCCTTTTTTAATTTCGATTTGCTTTCTATTCAATTGTTTTTTCTTTAATGTATCTTATCTGTGCTTTACATAAGCAGCAAAAGTTTATCAAGAAGACATCGATTGTTATTATAATAATATACACAATATTACGAATGTTTTATGAAGGTGATCCTAACAACAGGCAATAGCGTCTAGGGTAATCTAAATATCCAACATTGGTTTTGTATCTACAATACTTTGAAATGATTTATTTGTTTAACGAGCAATAAATAAACCAATATTATACTTTAAAAATTCCGGACGATTCAATACTGATCAAACGCGCCCAATAGACTTACTTGTCATATATCATCATCTGTATCATTTCGTCGGTTCAACGCGCAATGAAATTCTCAAGTTATTTTACAGATTTACTCGAAAATTCTATAATTTTCATCCAGATGAATAATATTGTCTTTTATGATGCTTCGGATGTGAGAAAATGGAAAATGTAACAAAATCTTAGAATCAAAGCTTTAAAATTGTTTCCTCTTAAAGTGAAAGCAATGATAATA
Organism: Ischnura elegans; assembly: GCF_921293095.1. Lineage (NCBI taxonomy): Eukaryota > Metazoa > Arthropoda > Insecta > Odonata > Coenagrionidae > Ischnura > Ischnura elegans. The sequence goes on from NC_060246.1 coordinate 26,569,555, forward strand.
GGGTATCCCTCTGGAAGAGATAGAAAAAAACGTGGTGTCATAATAGTTATATGAATATTTATAGAGGAAAAGTAATAACTATTGGCACACATTTATTACACCTGCTGTTATTGCTTAATTTTTGATAGATTATTTTCCTTAACATTAACCCAATGAACCTCTTTTAATGGGCACAGCACTGGCAACAAAAACTTCATTACCTCACATTGTTTGCAAGTTTTTTTTGCAACATTTTCATACCTCTCATGTCAACTAGTCAGGACAATGAGTTCACCCGATATATACGACGGTGGACCCAAAAATAACCGGACACAATTAAAAAATATTCAAAATTTAATTCTTTGTGATACAAACGCTAGTCACCTTCAAAATACTCCCCATTAAAACTGATACATTGGTTAAAACGTTTTTTCCACAAATCGAAACACCTTTGGTGCTGGTTGTTTCCAAAGCCTTGAAGGACCACCTTCGATTCCATTTTCACCTCCATAATGCGATGAAAACATTTACCTATCATCACCACTTTAATCCGGGGGACCATAAGGAAATCACAAGGTGAGAGATCTAGTGAGTAGGGCGGGTGAGAAAGCAGTTTCAAGCGCGAGTTCGTAAATAGTACGCCTCTTACCCTCGTGCACAAGAGCACGATTTTTTTCTCCACATTTTCATCCGTTCTGTACCTGGGAGGCCGGCCCGGGCGTTGAATGTCTTCGATCGACATGTTGCCGCGTTTGAATTCCGAATACCACTCGTGAACTTCAGTTCTTTTAATGCGCGTCCTTTACAAGCTATAGACAAAACATGTCCGACTAGCAGAGACACAATTTTCAACGCTGCACGATGCTCTCGAATATCAGCCATTTCAAAAGTGGAGGAGATCAAAAATATCTTCGAATGTAAAAATGCCATAAGGGCTCGCTACAACCGTCTAAATCCACGCCGTTTCGCGTAACTACTCAGAAATGATGAAATAACAGCCATGTAGTGGGAGTAGCCCAAAATATAAGAGTTTACGTGCGCAGCGAATTCCGTCCGGTTATTTTTGGCTCCCCCTAGTATATCCTTTCATAAATTTAAAGATTCTTTTAGGTTTTAAAAAACAACACGCTAAAAGCAGAAATAATGTGATATTGAGTTAAAATGTTACTCCAAAAAATGCGCCACTTTTTGAGGCTGCGGCAGAAAAAGCTCCAAGCAGTAGCTACATTAAATGGCTTGCTAAAGGTTACTCGTAACGGTAAAGGTCACGAGAGAATGATATAGCGTCTACCGAGATATATTGCCGAGTGATATTTCTTCATGGTTATAAAATAGAGACGTTATTATCAAAGGCATCAGTTTTGGGACTAAAGAGACCATGCGCGTCTAAAAGGTTTGTGAAATAGTATAAATAAAGAGAGCCGAAAATATTCCAGGAAAAGAAAAGCTACCGTAAGTTGGAATAGCTCATGACATAAAGTGTAGCAATCATTTTTTGCAGAGAAAAGGCTTGAATTAGGCAATTTTTATTTAAAATAAAGTTTTAATTTCCTTCAGAGGCAAAGTTACTCATTACAAACACTAATTTATCATATGGTATTAAAAAAATTGGATCAATGGAATCTACCTTTCGATGCATTTGTAGACTTTCACGCGCACCTTTTTTCGTATAGCTTTTATGATAAAGGTTTGCTCAAGATACAAGAAGTTGTGGGTTCTCCAGTATTGCTCATTTCTATTAAAAAACAGTTTCAGAAAATGGTTATATGAAGTATCAGTTGCAAGTTTCTCAATATTGGTAAAGCCAAAGCAAATTTTTAATCATAAAATGACAATTTCTTTCGGTGGTTTATGATTTCCAATTGTCGTCATATTTTTCTCGATAGTGTTACAAAATAATTATTTCATTGGTTGATCATAAGGTCTAAAACTCAATTATGAAGCAGGAATATGAGTTTATAAATCATAGCTAATTATGAAAAAAATATAGGAAAAAATTCAATTCAGCACAAAAAGTCAGTAGCGATGAAAGAAGCGGGCTCGGGGATAAATCCAAAGGCATCATTTATTCGATGAGGAAGAGACGAAGAGATTCTTTTATAACATTTTTATTGAGATAAATATAGTAGGAAGATTAATTTGCAGTGATTGATTTTTATAGACCGAAGAATTCCACCCACTACTAGTAGCTGACGGGGGAAAAAAATGTCCGTGATGAACCCGAAGGAAGTAATCGCTACAAGTTCACCCGGACGCTAATAAATTCCAGGAAGCGAGGCCTCTTGATGATGCGCTAAACTGCCGTGCAAACCCCGGAGTGGATATCGTAAAATGGTTTTTATAAACGGCTAACGAAGGCAGCGGATGCGCACGGCGATAATTTGGGAGCAGGGCTTGCCAAGCGGAGGGAGAGTGTGATTTTGTGAGTGTGCACAGCCGGAATAGACTGGAGACGTTAATTCGAGGCATTAGGCGCTCGTAATGGGACCAAAGTGAATCGGATTGGCTGAGGCGAGGGAGTATGTTGGCCGTAGAAGAAAAATATTGGCCTGGAAGGGCGACACTTACTCGGTTTTGCGCCGTGGGTCTACTTCATCTCCCTGAAGACAGATATTCCTGGTATTTTAGGGAATAGTGAATAGGGCTTACCAAAAAAAAGTAGGCAGTCGAATGTTTGAAGAGGAGGCTGGCGCTAATGTGGTCAAAATACTCAACTTTAAGTGGACATGTAAACTGAGTAAGAATGAAAATTAAATACACCAACGGATGAAGTTCGTCGGGGTACGAACCCGGATCTTCAGATTGCCGGTCAGGTGTGTTAACCAGTTCCACCACCAAGCCATTTTCTGAGAGCGAACTTCCGGCCAAGTCAAATATTTTTTCATGGCGAACTTCATCCGTTTGTGTATATAAATTTGCACCCGTGCGCGTGACGGCGTACAAAGTCACTTGTTCCTGCAGTGCTTTGAGAAAGAATGGTTAAAATTCTGATTCCTGAAAATTATCGCAGTAAACAATTGACCAGAGCAGTGCAAATAAAAATAAAGAAAAATGCTGGTCAGCTAGAGCTAGAACCATGAAGTCACTAAAAATGCTAGTAGTCGCTATAGAATACAAAAATTCAAGTGTTGAGAGGTTGGCAACTTCTATCTCTTAGAGCAGAGATAGACTGTGAAAAAAATCAGCTCAGGACTTCTTTATACGAAATAACGCTACCGAAACCGCTTCTTTTGAGCAATTTCTGTAAAATGGACATCATGCATCAGGCTTGGTAAGATGATGATATTTCCGGTGTATAAACCCATATTCTTACACTAATTTTATCAAAGTGGTCTATACATACTGTTGTTTATATATATGAAAAAATATGGCATAGATAATGATTATTTGTACCACAATTTTTCCTTGACAACAGTGTAAACAGTTTTCATTCCTCACAAATCACAGATCAGAAATCAAAAAATAAAATGAATTAAAGAGGATTCAATGCTCTGATTCATCTAAATTGATCAGGAAAAGAAAATGTATGAGACAATTAAATCGTACAATAAACATAATATCGTTGATAATATTAAATATTTATAATAGTGGTGACAAATTAAAGCCATTAGCAATACTATAAACATATGCAATTTTAGAATACTCTAAGGGTGAATAACCAACTCGCTATACTCAATGTGAATACCCCTTCTCGGGGATAAGGATGACATTATAAGCAATTTTCGTCGCTGTTAGTATTGAGATCAAGTAAGGTTCCTTAAAAAGGTTGTTAAGGATCACGGCGATGGCTCGTGAGTATGTAGCGGGAGCAAACTACGACATAGGTAAGTTATTATCCAGTGGCATACGAGGAGGAGGGATAATGCGAGAAAAAGGCAATGGTCTTAATAATTTTCTACTATCGGAAATAAAAGGCCTCCAAAAGTCACAGCCATCCTGGTCTGGCCTGTAGCTTGCGACAGTACTGGAAATGCTTTTATCGGGAGCATTATTCATTTCATCTTCCCGTACTCAGTAACTCTAGGCAACTCTCAAGCCTGTAGCGCTTATGCCCGTGAGTCAAAATAGTTAGATATGAATCATTCCAGTATTTCAACGGCTTTTAAGGCATCCCACGCTCAACTAAACGCTATCTGAGTACGTACTGAATCAGTGAGTAAGCATGGTTTACGATCATATCCTCGAATATTTGCCGAAACAGCTCATTGCGAGATTTCCTGGGAAAAGGTCCAAGTTTCTCACGGAATGCATCATATTTATGCTCCCATTAAATAAACCTAAGAGGAAAAAAATAAAAGTTTCCATGGTCACATTCATCCACGTCAGAACTCTAAATACGTATCGCCACAAGATGCAGCAATGGATTTAATTATACGTAAGATTCATTAAAGGCGTATGGTAGGTTGAGCATAGAACATGTTCCATAAGCTGCCTTATCTATGTTTTACTGCATCTGATTGAATTGATAATATAATTACTTCAAAAAAGCAGGGAAAATTAAAACAAAATTATTAAAACTATATTTCAATGGAAAAATCACGATTTTTACTTTTGGCTTTCAGTATTCGAAGAATCAAAACAGAAGTTAATATTGAAACTGAAGAAAGGCATTTAAAATTTTTCGACTTAAAGAAAAAAAGTAAGAAAGTACTACTTATTTGACTTATAAATTACTCGGATGAAACTTTTTGCTGATATTTTGTCCCAAATTTGAAACTAAACAATAATACAATTATATTTAAGTATAACTAAGGCTAAAGAAAGTGGAAATTTTAAAATAATAATTCGATAACTATATTATCATTTTCAATAAAATAAAACCATTATTCTCTACTAGTAATGGCTGTAATAACTCGGCACTAAAACATTTATGCCAAAATTAATGCTGTGATTTGGGATAAAACAAGAATCTGGACTCGATACATTAACTACTGTGTGTTGTTTAGCACAACCATTGAAAAAATCAAGACCGGATCAACAAGCTAATTACAAAAAAAACCTATGACAGAAAACGCAATATCTAGTTTCTTTATGTGTAATATACATTCTGTTACATTACAGCCCCTTGATAACCAGGAGTCATTCTACTCCTCATGATTTTTCAATAGCTAGAGTTATTTACAATCTAAAATCCCACCAAGAAAGGCTTATTAGAAGCAATGCAATTGCATATTGCAATATTTCATCTACCTCACATTATTCTGCTTAATATGCTCTTTTTGAAGTAATTTAGAACAAAATGTTTACAGAAAAAAGGCAAAGACAACGAAAAATTTCTCATATGCATGCTTGCTGTACAGACTACGAAGAGACTCTTCTCTTCTCTCTTTAAGGGCCATTTTTTAAGGCATCAGGGGAGTATGCCACCGCAGATATACTCTCACTAATCCCCAACGTTTTTTATCTCTTTTCCCGGCGACCACGCCATCACCTTGGGCTCCGAAGGACCTCAGCCCTTAGCTTTACACACTTCCCAGCGGAATGGGCTCGCTAGGTACATATAGATATTGTTAATACACTGGTTTGACGCAATTTGTAATTATTGATTATTCAGAAATTTCTTATTTAAAAATGAATTATTTGTGTTTGACTGAGCGTTTTCTAATTTTGATTGAAACTCTACTGTCAACATCTGTAACTTTAATTAACATACCAATTGCAAAACAGGACTATGTGCCGGTGAAAAGCGATTTGAACCCGCTCACGCCCTCCGGAAATCCTATTTCCTCGAAATGCATTAGCTGAGATACAAATTATTTTCTTCGAAAAGCTCATTATCCGTCACAACTGTGAATTCCTAGCGAATTTGGAAAATACGCCCCAACACAAGTGTACAAAACTCGATTGTAACTGGGATTTCATCAATGTATGTATTCCATATTAGTTTCTCTCGAAAACGTCTATATTTTCATTCCCGTTCAAATTCCACAAATTTTACTTCAAAAGTTAATTTCTCTTCTGTTCAGCGTCAGTTGCTTCGGTTCGGTTGTCGTACAGTTCTTATGCTGGATACATCTTTCCCTTCAACAGCTGGGTAACGACTCTGTGACCCTATTCTTTCTACACTGCCTCTGCCACCGGCGAGCACTCGATCAGCTGACGCATAGACTCTCCCTCCAACCTCGGCAGCATAGAGCCGAACAGCACAGCTGACAAGCCGGCCTAGCCGTCTTGGAACGCTGCCATCGCCAACAACTTGAATACCTCTTCCTCAGTGCTGAGAAAAATTTGGATTCCACTGAATCCGAAAAAATGTGTATGCATGTAGCTGTAAATGTTGTGCTGTCATTCAAGGGTTTTCACAATAAAAAAGACTACAAAAAGGAAGAAAAGACAAAAAATTAGGCGAGAAAAAATTCTAAAATCTTAAAAAATTAAAAAAGAGAGAAGGAAAAAAAACTTGGTTATTTCCATATGGGGATTCATTGTGGCCGACTATGTTTTCCTTTCAGCGTAAAATTATCTAGATAATGATAAAATTGACCTTGAAAATGCTACGCTGTCACGAAACCATGGTCGGTCACAATAAATCGCCATATGAAAATAGCAACGTTTTTATTCCTTCAATTTCTACGGTGAAAGATTTCTACCAAGTAACGCCCATTACTCTTTATCGTTTAAAAAGTAAATCATAAAAAAGTATTTTTAACTTCACCAATGCCGGTTCGAAGCCCAAGTGTGAAAGAAGGATACGAAATATTATTTTGTGACCATAAATAAAGTTGAATACAAATAAATATAGTCCAACGAAGACGTCAGGTAAAGGAATTAGAAAACATACCTTCTTGTCAAGCATTTAAAAAAATTATTCCGGATGAAATTAGAAATTTTTGTAAAAACATTCTCCTTTAAAGAAGAATATAAGTTGATATTTATGGTAGAAACACGCTCAAAATTTGTAAAGGCTCGCCGAAGGACAAGAAGTTCAATTCCTATGTCATGTTTTTTTTGTGAAAGCCGCAAATAAATATTTAGCAAAATACCTGAAAGAGAATGAGCCAGGGCCTTTTTCCCAAGAGGTCGTCAATACAAAATGTGCTTCGTATCTGAGTACTACATCCGAGTGAAAGGCCGGATCCCTGCTGTTTTGGGTCTTGAAACATAGAAGAGCTGTACTTAGAAGGGGAAAAGAAAGCGAGAGTTATATCCGTCTTCCGTTCGCTTGCGTAGGAAAAAAAACGACGAATTTGTACGTCGTTCGTCTCCTTGGTTACGAAAACGATTGATGGAGATAGGGAAAAGGTTAAAAAAAAGTAAACGCGAATGGTAAATTGGACGCCTTGAGATTTTCCCTCGTGTTTCACATCGATGCATCGCCCACCATGATGGTTTCTCCAGATTTCTTACTTCGCTCCCCTATCACTCATTCGGAAACTTCTCAAGAAGCCCACAAGATCAGGAATATTGCAAAATCCAGTTCTTTCCTTCAGGAATTGATTAAATTGATCTCCTGCTCATCCATCTTTCATTCGCTAATCCGATAATTTGTTATGCACAGAGAATCTACAAATTCTTTTACAACTGAACACCGATTGCAAATCCAGATCTACATGTAACTTTTGCTGTGTTTTTTTTTACTATTTTGGCACATCCTATGGCAATGATTTCTGATTTATTATCTCCTGAATAGTAAATATTTCTAGTAAGATCATGAATTAGTTTTGTAATATGGCAGAAATCAAAACAAAAATGAAGAAATAAATACCCTATAATCGCTTAAACTCTAATTATTGAGTTTCTAGAGTGAGATATAGCCCTGTTAAACGCTCCAATGCTTTTATTTATGTTCTATGGCCATATTCCGATATGGAAGTAAAAGTATTTTTTATTTATCAAAAAGTAGGCCGATTAGAAAAGCGAGTGGCTCTGTGCTCCTTGGAACATTAAAAGACCTGATACAGCAAACAGAATTGAGAGAATTCGCAGTGCGTAGGCAACCCGCTCAGCATTCGCGTGAGAATGTGTTGTCAGGGCTCTAAGGATCACCTAGTAATTATATCAGGCTGAAACGGCGGCAGTAAAATTGAAGTGGCTAGGAAATATCACTCTCTGCATTGAAAAAAAATGCGGAATGGTACGTAGTAGAAGCACCACAGACAGGGATATGTAATTGATTGGGATTTAAATTTGACAGTTATGTTGGCATGAAATGGCAAAAAAAATTAACTCAACACTGCAGTACATAACTTACGGCACCTGACGTTTTTTAAAACTGTTGAAACGGAATTGCATTATTTTAACACACAAAGGTATAGGCGAGAGGGACGAAAAGTTTCTAAAGCGGCAAAAAAGGGGAAATGGGAGATATTTTTGATATCATTATTTTATTTTTCTAATCCACGGAAGATGGACGTTAGTCTTTTGTTTGAAGCGCATTTTAATTCGCAGTAAATCTTGGCAGCATCATTTTATGCCCTTAAGTCCATCATGCTTTACGGAGGATGAAGTTTACCCCACTCTACAATCATATTTTTTTAATTCTATCTTCTTTTGCTTCAAAATTATACTCCAAATTATATATACGCCTGTTCGCAGCAGGTTTTAATGAAAAAGTTGATCACTCTCAAAGCTACTCCCGTTTCTCTCCCTGAGTCATCATAATTCCTTTCATTCCATTCCCATCTCACCCTCCTTCATGAAAAATAAAAATAAACAACTCACTGAAATTTTCTACAGGAAGGAAATGAAAATTTGCTTCATAATAGCTTAGATAGCACACTAAATGATTTTTTTGCGCATAGTTCAGCTATACGTACATAAAAATATATTTCATCCATTCGAAGTTTATTTTGGGATCCCTTTCCCCGTAGAAGAATCTACTAATTCACCCGTAGAAAGGTATTTCCTCCACCTTACATTTCCAAAATGCTATCTTAACGATACTATGAACAATATCTGGCAGAAATCAACATTGATATTACATGCTATGCATCTCGAATTATTTGATGAAACTATACTTGGCCCATTGAAATGAATCGTAGCTGCTATTAAATTATTTCGATAGAAATATAAAATACTGGAACATTACGGAGTTTCAATTCGAAATTCAAATTAAATGGTGCGTTTCTAATACACAATTTGAAACTTTATTAAACTTTCTTCCGTCATATTGAACACTGGCTTGCCATAAAATGCATAAATTTCAATCTTATTGTATCAAAATTGGTTAGCATCCAATGAAACATATAGTCATGATTTTTCTCGAAGGATAACGAGAAGACTAAGGAGAGACTTTACAATTACCGATAATTTAAGAGGACATAAAATACTTGATGATTATTTACATGCGTTTATTCTCATCTTTGCCTTGAAAATTCTTGTTCTCAGATTTCTTGACTTATTCGCACTGTTTAATATTATTGGACATGACTCTTAAATCAAATCTTTTTTCTTACAATTCTCAAACTAACCTTTACTTAAGTTAAAAACAATCCAAATATACAACAATGCATCGTCTTTCTGATGTCTAGTAACGGCCACTTCATCGTCTAGTATATTTAGGGTGTGGGCACGGGTGTCCTAATTGGCATTGTATGATAAACGGCTTCTTTCCTAGGGAATGATCGGTTTGAACCAAACGCTACCACGGCCTGCTGTTCCCGACCTCATCGAAGCAACCTCGTGATGAGCGATGCCAAACGTGACCATCCGCGCAGGGATCATTTCTCGCCTCTTATCCGGCGAACCACTCATCTGAACACCTTTGACATTTAGATTCCCCTCTCATATTGGCAATCGCTTCCGACCTCTGCTTTAGCTCCTCCCACCCCTGATCCCGGAGGACCTGATTTCCCGGAATCCAAGGAAAGATACGCCTTCATCCGGCAGATAGCGATAACAAGATTTGATGGAGTACACTGCGGATGGATAAAGCAGAAAGAGAAAGATTTTTAGCTCCAAAAAAAACTCTGAGAGAGACTCTTCTGAGTAAGATACAAAGCACTTTGGTTCGAAGGCTCTCCGAGAGCGAACGGTAATTCTGTTTTTTTTTAAACTTCGCGTGATAAGAATGAGCAAAAGATGTGAAAATGACTTTCAGTTTGTTGAAGTGAGGAAAAAGAAACGAAAGATGCTACTGCCAGACACACAAAAAAAGTACAAGGGATTGAAATCACTCCATTAACCGTTCACTACTTCAACCCTCCCAGCTTCAGAGATACCCTCAAAAACGTTTACAGCCTCCTTATTCCTGCTCTTCTGACTTTCTTATTTTTCTGTGATTTCATCCAATAGCAAAATAAGTTGAGAAAAAATAAGGAATCATATAATTTCTAAGTCTCATAGAAATAGCGAGCAGAATGGCGAAATATGAAAACATCAAGGAAAAAATAGCCAGCATTAATTTCATGCACGCGTGGTGAAGAGAGAAATTTGAAGTGGACGCCTCGCGGGGCAATAATAAAGATAGCTAGGAGTTTGAGCCATAGGAGTGGAAGGGGGAAGCAGAAGAGAGGCTCGGCAACGTAAACAAATGACTGATAATTTAACCGATGGCATTTCCAGTTTGTTAAATGTCAAGGGTCGCCCGCCCGAGATTACCGATAAGGGAAATTGTTGATGAAACCTCAAAAATCATTCCCCTCCGAACGCTTTAATCTTTGTATCCTCCACGTGTGCGGGATCAACACCTTACCCTCCCCTTTCTGCCCCCATCCAAAACTCACCCTTCTTTCAATCTTTCAACCCTGAATAGTTTCCCCTGACTTCAATCTCTCCCTTTACCCACAACCCACCCTTTCACGCAGTCCTCCCGCAAAGCAACGAACGCCCTTTATCTAAAATCCCAATTCCCAATCCCTATGCTCCCTTTTTATTCCTCTTGTTCTCATTTAAATTCGCGTCGCCCAGTCGCGAGTCTCGACCTCAACCGGCGCTTTTCCACTGAACACGTAAAAACCTTCTTCATTCTGCTAATCTAGCCGAAAAAGGGATTTTCTCCGGATTTCTCAACCTCATCAACGCATAATTTCTGAGAGTATGAGAAAATATAAGGGCGAGTCGATGCCGATCGACAAACAACCGATCATGAAATTGAAAGATATATAACCAAATCCCTAATAGGGAAAGAATACCAAGATTACATAAATTATTTTCACATGAGGAAACGCAAAAAATAGATAATTATCGTAGGTGGTCATTTTCTGGTATCAAAGCAAGATTTGAGAGCGAAATGTACACAGCAACATTTAATATAAAATATTAAAATGCTATTGCTATCAGAAATATTTTTTACGTAAGTTAATAAGAAGAGGGTGTTTATAATCAGCAAAAGGTAATAAAAGAAAATATTGCCATTCAGTGATATTCGGCACGGCAACGAGTTGTTGCCGGTTATAAATCGCGCTTGGAGTAATGTCATGAAATCGCTTCAAAAGTCAAATCATTCATCAAAGTTATGAAAGCAGTCAGGAAAACTAATTTTACGTATCGGATTCAGTTTTAAGTAAATAACACCATTGAAAATGAAATTCGTGATTAAAACGGAATAGCACACACCTTATTGCAACCGAAATATTTGGTCTCTTCATATTTATACTATAAGTAGCATGGATTAATGCGGAGCACACTTTAATTTTTAACGCAGAAATTCACCCACAGAATCAGCTTACTTGCGTGGAAAATATTTTTTGGCAGATAAGACTGGTTGATGAATATTCACTGAATGTTTAAATACGGATCGTATATGAGCAAAAATCCAAGAATCAACTGATCTGCATTTACATTTGGGTCTAGCGATTTGATCGATAGATTTTTCTTCCTCATAGACTAATCCTCCAAAATCGCAAGAATAGTATTGGCTTTGCCAGGTTTCGCTATTTATTTATGTAGTTGGACCCTCATCGCTTCTATAGCGTTGAGGTGTTTTTCCCCGTCCCATTTCTTCCTAACCTATCCTTGCCCAGATGCGTCGACGGGCTCCTATCGCGGCGGCGCCTCTTTCCTTTTGCCTTCCTCTCCTCCCCCTCCCCGGGTGATCGGGCGTGTAAATCTCTGATTTGGTTCCAGCCCCGGTGTGTTGTATCCCTCTTGAGCCCTTAATCCATTACCTTTGGGTACCATCCAAATATTAGCCAGCAGCTAAGTCCATGTAATTCCCGAAGGCTTCGAAATAGAGGCAGAAGTCCCTATAAACCTCAGGAAGAGAGCGGCGACGAGGGACCCATGACGGTTAAATGATAGAAGCACGCAAGCAGATCTCGGATTCCCAGGATGCCTGTGTCCAGAGGCTTTGAGCATGGAAGTGTGTGTATGCAGTTGCATACGTATCACGACATTGACTAAGATCGATGACATCTCGCCACCGCCGAATCACATCGCTCGCCGGTGAATACAAAAAGAGGCGACATTCGATTGGACACCGGTTTCCTCCCTCTTCTCTGCTTTCGGCCTTCGATGCGATTTAATCCGTCCAATTGACCCATATCCTATCTCCATCGCGTTTCGTCCACATGCATTCCAGGACGACCTCTTATTACTTCCTTTTACGAGATCCATTAAGCTCTCCAACTAATGAAATTAACAGCGTTCCGTTGATCCTTTAAAGTACTCCGCACTTCGTTCTTTATTCAATGAATTCTCGGGTGGGAGGATGGATGGGCGAAAGAACGTCAAGAGAGATCGATACCTATGCGAGTTCGTCATCGGCAGGACAGAAAAGTGTGTTTAGCTAGGTGGGATTTTGAAAAATCACTCGAAGCCAAAATGAAATGGGTGAAAATGAAGTTGTTGCTCGTGCGCTGGCAGCATCAGTAAGAGGGTGGGAAAGGGGTGGGGTAGAGAGAGAGATCTCCACGGGGAAAGGTAACTAATCGAAATGTCACGTGTGCATCAAGAATGAAAGCACCTAAACGAATTTGGCTTCAAAAAATTTATCGGAGACACACACGTGAACACCACTCGTAAATGGCCGCCGGTATCAATACCTAGAAAGCTAAAACGAGAAATTTGTATCACCCCCGTGTTTAAATTTTCCCGATTGAAGGACAAACTAATTAAGGGAATAATTGAATATAGGGAAAAACTGAAAGATATATCGACCAGTAAAGATCCCAGTATAAAACAGTAATCGAGTTGCGAAATGTATAAGGTACGTGTTTTATGAATTACTTAACCTAGAAACTAAAACGGAAATTTTTATAAAGCGCGTTGAAACATATCAATGGTAGACAATTTACAAAAAGCACACGCTATCGGTAGAAGGAACTAAGCAATAGATACAAAGATAAAGAAAAAGTATTGAGAGCATAAAAAAGAATATAATATATCCATTATCCACCTTTGCTTGAAATAGATTGTTCAATTACACAAAATGGAACTTTTTTCAAACACGCTTATTCTTACCATAACTTTTAAGACATTAAGTTGATTTATATTGGAGCAAAGGCCTATAGCTACGAAAAATTTGGTAAGATTTTTTTGGCAATGATATCTTTGAAGTGAATAAAAATGTTATTATAGATTTTACATTGACCTTTTTAAAGCAAAAAAAAATTATAGCACGATAAAATGGCTCTACGTGAAACTTTACATCTTCTGCACCTCGTCTGAGAATTTCGCATATTTTCAAATATTTCCTTTCTCGGTGTTTGTTCTGTCACCACTGCAGTAAACTTTTCCGTCTAGGAAATCTAATTGTAACAGCAAAGGTCAATATTAACGGCCAACATAAAAGATTTTGAAGGAATCAAACGCATGGATGAAAATTTGCTGGAAAAACATTGAAAAAGAAGCTGGTCGTAACAAACGGCAAAACAAAGATGATATTTGCGGCACATTTGGGAAAACACGACCCCGGATGGAGGATGATTTATCACCGGGTGATGACGGTAGAGAAAGAGAGAGAGAGAGTTAATAAAGGCTGCTCAATTATCCTTCAAGATCCACCCTATTACAGGTATGAAAATGATTGGAAACTTAAAATGCAATTAATATACATTTTTATTGGTAAATTGGTAAAGGCTTAATATGATTTTAATCATGAGAAAATAGCCATATAAATCGTTAATATTTTTTAAAACATCGTTAAAAATGTTTTAGATTTTTTAATTGATTTTTTGCTGCGTATTGATTTTTCTTCGTTTGTCTGTAATCAAAAAAACTTAAGAGATTTTTCACAAAATTTCACCCCTTACCCACATAGAAATGCGAGGTTTAGAGCCAGGATTGTGTAAGGATTCAATGAATCTACGGCAAATATTTCCTTATTAACTTATTTCGGCTTGATAAAATAACAATATAAAATAAATCTTACTTCTGAAATGGCTAATAGCCGTTACTTTGAAATTATATCTTGCCGTAGTTTATCCAACCCACTTCTTACCGATACAAATGATGAACGTATTCCATTCCAGATGCAATCCCAAGAACGGCAACTTGAAGAGGCTGATACTATTTTTGGAAAGTTTTGGCTATCATGGGGTATATATTTACTATCTGAAAATGATGTATCATAAATTACATCCTTCCATCAAATTGGATACTGTTATCACTCTCTGGTTTATGGAAGCGGGAATGAATAGCTATGAGCTTAAAATAGGCTGTGCGTCGAATTATTAATGTCATACAGTTTATGGTCCAATACAAGAAATACAAGAAAAGTAAAAGCCTATCAACAGAGTGAATTACAAAAGTGCACGGGTACCAGAAAACATGACGTTTAATGCCTGCCAAGTAAACAAACAAGAAGGAAATATTTCAAGCGAGGAATGAGCTAGATTGTAAATTTCGATATTCAACTTTTTGACTGTCATATACAAGGGGTAACTTGTTTTTTTATATTTTTTTCCACAAAGCAAACAAGCAAGACCGATCTTTTCTTGGTGTAGTTTGATACTGTAACAACGAAACACTCGTTTCTTCAAATTCGGAGCTAATTGATGTAAATTTTAGGTGACGCCAAGTCGTTCTAATAATAATATCACCTCTCAATAGCCGGATAGCTTCAATCAAATCATCCAGAATTACAGCGGGAACAACTGCAGGAGCGGAGATTGGAATTAAAGATCTGCCTAGATTTCCCTCCTGTATGTGGCACTCGTATTTTGGTAAAATTGCCAATGTTCGCAGTTATTTTTTCATGCAAACAGCCTCTAATCCCCTCGACCACCTAATGCATGTAAGCCAAAGAAAATTAATGTCTTAACGTAATGGTTCTACATCAATATAGAAAGGGTAAGGAGATTTTTATTACTTTTGGAAAAATCACTTTTATTACGCATTAATTCTGATAAATTTTCACAAAGTTTCATCTTCATGCGCCGCATACAGGAAGTAAACCTATGCAAGTGAGTGAGGGGAGGCATTCATATGTATATTGGGAATATTGCCAATGGTCACAGTTATTTAATTATGCATTCAGTACCAATCAGCCTTTCATCCCCTCGACCACCTTCTGCGAGGAAGGTGGAGCTTGAAGTCGCCGGCTGATTGAAGGGGTTGCATTACGAAGCTGCGGTTTTGATTTCTCTCTCCGTCCAACGAACCACTCCCACTGTGATCTCCCGCTCCCCGTCTGTTCCACCCACCCCTCTGCTCTCCTCCTCCCAATCTGCGGTCGAGCAAAACCCCCCTCCTCTCCCCCTTCTCCCTTGTGTCCTCCTCCCCTCCTTCCTCACCCCTCCCCCCCTACTCTCGCACCCGAGCACATATTTGACTTGGAACGCCGCTGTTTGCTCACTCGCACGCAGGGGTCCTTTTCTCTGGGCGAGTGTTCGTTGGGGTCGCGGGCCGAAAAATATACATCAGCTGACGGATCGGTCACGTAACACTTTTGTGTTATGGGAATTTCGAGACAGTTTTAAGAGATTAGCTCACAGATATAATTTAATGCATACCATAGCATGCCTACACTTAGCATCGAGGGACCGTATCAGCGGGCCGACCGAGGCAAGTTTCTGAGGCGCTGAATTGTGATTGAACCCATACATTCTAAAAATATTTATCATTTAAAGCCTAAGATAAATGCTTCTACATGACTAAAAATATTTACTGATTTGGAATTCAACTTAATTTCTGGTTATAATGGGAAAAAATATAAATAAAAGCGAACAATAACCCATCACAAACGACTTAACAACAGAGGTGGGTTACTTTTTATCTCTAGACCACGGAATAAAATAATTTGTACACTAACCAGCATCAGAGGTCACTGAAATAGCTCACTCAGCACAAATATAAGGATATACACCATTTCATTTACTATTTTATTGCAAATATACGAAAAGATCTCCAGTATATATTCCTCATGAATCTCTGTGAATTAAGTATTCTTTTAAAAATACACGGGTATTTTATTTGCGAGAGCAAACGACAACTTGAAATTCTTGCTTTTTATCTCCGATTTGATGAAGAATAAGAAAGACTGATTTGATGAAGAAGAATGTGAAAAATAACGCTGAGAGTTAATTTATAAAATTATTTGTCGCCAGTAAGATACGCAATATTGGATATATTCGCGAAAGGTCTGAGCCAAGTACAGCGGGTGAATAAAAGATAGAAGATGTGAGAGTGAAGCTAAGGATTAGAACTCGAAATATTTTACATTTTCAAGGTGGCAGTTCTAACAATAGACCTTCATTCACTATGATGACAACGCGGGACACACCTAAATAATAAAGTCTGAAGATTTAAGCGCGAAGGAGTGGAAATTTTCCATATTGAAATAAACACCTGCAATTTTGCTCGATTATAAAATTTATTCCTCTACACCCACGCAACACTAAGCAGCAAGGTACAAACAACCAGCCATGCGGTGAAGACGTCCCAGGACCACGTTTTGATTCGAGGTTTCCCCAACACTTCCAGCCCAGCCCCTTCCTAAGCTTCTCAGGTTCGTATCGTCGGCCGAAAGTGGCCTCAAATTTTATCGGGCCCGAAACAGCCACATTTCGACCCTACCCCCTCTGCGGCATAGCCCCAATTAGCGATATTTGCGGCACATTTGGGAAAACACGACCCCGGTTGGAGGATGATTTATCACCGGGCGATGACGGTAGAGAAAGAGAGAGCGAGAGAGTTAATAAAGGCCGCTCAATGATCCTTCAAGATCCACCCTCTTGCCGCCACATACACGCGGTCAGTCCTTTACCCGAGTCCCTTCGGAGCCAAAATGAACACGAGGGATAATAATCGGATTCTGCGCATGCGGACAAGATTGAAATGGCAAAATCACACACCTCGCGATGGTTATTACTGCCTGATTTTTGATGATGACTGTTGCCCTAATGCTATTAATTACGACCGAAAATTTTATTTCCATCAAATTTATATCCAAAGAAGAAAGAGAAGTAACAGAATTGAAATTCTGCTGTTTAAACTTTCCCAAATAAAAAATAATTCGTTCCAACCACCACACATAGCATTATGGTTAGAATAACCTTACAGACATGGAGGTAATGGGGTACCTATGTACTTTAGGTAATCAGCCACTTCAGGCAGTGAACTCATACACCGAAAATATAGTCTCTCTATGCCTGAAATTCAGTTTCAGAGCTTAGCTTTTACACTCCGCAAAGTGAGGTGACCCCTTAATGCTTAGTGGCAAATAATTTGGCCATATATGATAGGCCGATCAACGGCTGGAAGGCGGCTTTAATCGGAGCTACTCATTCACGCCATCTTCAAATAAATATGAACAAAACTTAAAATCATCGGAATTCTGCACTTAGTGCTAATATTTAAAATGGCAATGTATACAATCACGTAATCAATACTGATGGTTCTAGTTGGCTGATTCCGACGTAAGTGTTAATATATGTTTATCGTATTAATTGCGATTGAAAATTTTACTCCCACTAAACTAAATACGCATAAAGGGGGATAAGTACAAGGGTTTTCAGCAAAATCCATCTTTGAATGATTATTTGGTAAAATTTTCTATTTCTCCTTCTAATATCGGAGTTATGGGATTCAACACCGACCTCAGCTTTCGGTTACTGCGCAGTCACCTCAAGCGTTGTTGTATAAATTTACTCTGAACTCTGACCCCATTCATGGCGTGATGCTTCCTCTTCCAGCATCAGCTAAAGGAGAAAGCCAACCTCATCCCCCCTCTCCATCCACCACATCGATCAACCTCAACGTCATTCCGCCCGTCTCATACTTACAGGACGATTGGTTTATTTCGAGTTGAGTTTAGGGTAAAAAAAAATGCAATTTTCCGAATGCAGTCAGCTAGGATGGAATTTTGGATGATATGATCTCCGATGGGCAAGTCAAATTGTTGTCAAATATTTGCGATAATATATCTCTTTGCGGGCTTGATGCGTTTTTCTTAACCCGCGGTTCTAAGTGGTTCTCAAAACGGTTTCAGCGCAAGTTTAGCTTCACTTGACCGAAAGCGCCCGAAAAAAAACGGAATAGTCATCAAAACCAGACACAATGCGAAACAGCGCTCCAACTTATTACCGCAACATAGTTTAGTCAGTCATGTTCATGTTGAAAATGATGATGAAACCCGGGAGAATGTATTTATTTCCCTTCGCTGTAGTAAGGAAACGTGATTGTAAACAAATCTATATTTAGCGCAAAGTGAAGGGGCATGCTAAAGAGATATACACTCGTGATAAATGGAGAAACCTATACGTGCAGCGGGTTTCAGTTAGAAATGGTCATTGCTGGACTTGAGCTCACTGAAACAAGCCATTTACCCCTCTGTGCGGCTACTAGATTCTTGCGGTCCATTAATAACTGCACTCCATCACGCGACTTCCGTTCACGAGGGGGGGAGGGGTGCCCGTGTGATTGTGGGCAGGCCGACGCGGGCCGCCGCGCCGCCGCGCCGGTCTCTCTCCGGCCGGGTGACGCGTCGCGTGACCCCCGCAATCCACCGCGATAAAAGGGAGATTGGGAATGGGAGGAGGATGAGTAGCCGTATCGTGCGCGGCCATCCAATGAGTTCGATTTTCCGTGTTGGTGGGAGAGCAGAGGAGGAATTACTCACGTTTACCGTCGACCGCGTGCCTCGCTTCCGAGATCATTCATGAAAATTAAAGAAGTGATTTTGAAATTTGTAGCGGCATCTTTTCTTTTTCAGCAGTTTTCCGACCCTCGTATTTCTGGATCGGGGCTCTGTTATCTTACCCCATCTACCTAAATTCCTTCCCTTTAAATTTTCCTTCACCGCTCACACACACAGGCTGGAACTTCGATCGCACGTGAGAGACTATAGTTTCCTAAATACTCCCTAATGATGAAATTAACCACCAATTCATGGTGAACGCGCAACGAATTAAACTGAAATATAAATACTATGAAAATCAAGAGAAAGCTTCGAATGTTTCACTCGTATTTGTGTAAATATTTCAGTAAAAACTTTATTGTGAAAAGACTATTGTGCTATCACCGACTATTTTTTCTCTTTGGTTTTAAATGCAAGGAAAATGCTTATACTTCATCTTTTTCATGCATATAAATAACTTTCATCATCATTAGTCAACAATCCTGAGATTGGTTTGACGCAGCTCTCCATTTCTCTCTCCTATCCGCTAATCTTTAGCGGAAAATAACGTTACTTTATTAATTTTCCAGTAGATAAACCTAAATATCTCCTGATCAATGGCTGTTTCACAACAGAGTGTTACAGTTATACCTATCTTAGTTCATTCACCTCATTGTGGAGAATTTTAGAAAAATAGATACAAGTCCGAAAGAATCCTTCAATTTTCACGCTTGCAAAATGAACATACAAATCAGCATTAGAAAACCATTGTTGGCTATTAATATTCAATTATGTGAAAATTGATACCAAATGTATAGAAATATGATGCAATTAAGAATATTGCTGAGATAAGAATGGAAGCTTATGAAAGTGGCTACGGTAGGCAGTTTATCAAAACTATTTTTCGTGACCTTTCCATAAATCGTCAATATGTACAATAAAAATTGAAAGTATATCAGTGTTTCCTGGCAAAGAATATACAGGAATTCATTCCGGACTGTGCACCGCGTTATTGAATTCATTTTTATTCAAGGCGGAAATTTCACTTGAAACTGAACTACACCTTAAAAAAAGGATAAAAAGCAAACGGCACAAAACATACTGACTAATTAAAAGTGTTATCTCCTTAGCAGAGACAAATTTAAAGTATAACCCATGCATAAAATATGTTTTGAATCATCAGCACATTTTCTCCAAAGAGGTCCCCGGTATTAGATCAGAAAGTCCGAGTTCAATGCTAACATTAAGGCGCGGGTAACTTAAGCAGTACCAGCAATTCACTAAAGAAAATTTTCATACTGAAAAATCACAACGACCAGAGGAAAATGTAGCACTCAAATGCAACATAACTAATAATCACTTTGGAGTGACTCAGAGAAGGAAGCTGCTCTCATAGTAATGTGCTTTTGGCGTCATAACACTTACAAGCACCCACACAGGATTTTACCTCTTATAAGTAATTGAATAGGAGTATGGGACGACTAGTGGAGTGTTCAAATAACTGAATCAATCCTATTTCCTAAATGGAGCACACTCAAATAGAAGGAAGTTTCTATTTTCAAAGGAGTTCTCAAGTTAACGTAAAAATGATTACCGTCGAGGAAAAAGTAAAAAGGATACACGAATCGACGTAAATTGCTGAAAATTACTTTCTAAAATAGAGAACATGATGAAAGAGCTAGAGTCGTCAAAGCTTTCACAAAACCTGAGCAAAACAAGAAAAGCAATTTACCCTGACTGATCGACCTTTCTTGCAAATATTTTTTTCATTTTTATTTATGTGCTTAATAAATAATTCCGGCTATGCCTGGACCACGTAGTAACCTTCAATGCTCCAATTATGTACAAGGTTGAAATTCGGTGTGTATAATTACCACTTCCTTTTTTTCCATAAACTATTCAATTCTGACCCAAAAAAAACTCCACCTTCTTGGCACTTCGAAATAAACAGCATTCGTTTAAAGGGGAATAATAAGGGAGTCTATTTTTCATTGCATACATTTGTAAGATAAGTTTTCTTTCTACATAAAACAATACAAATGGTATGCGTTTGGGTAGCTTGTATTGTGAATGGGGGAATAAATGCCGCACATTCTTAACAGATAATACTTTAGAATGCACATTCACGCGGTCTCGACCTACCTTCTGAACACCTTATGAAGCATAAAAGTATCCCGTTAAAATAGGTAGCATTGAAGTCTTCCACCTACTGAACACTGCCTCAAATTACATACGTAATTGCTTTGATTTTACATATCTTAGCTAGAATCTAGTCAAAACGGAGCTATCTGAGTGGCACGGATCGTTATCTGCAACGCCTCCCTTCTTTCCAGTGGTAGGAATACGTAAAGTAGAAAATATCTATTTCTTAATTCGCGCTTTCTACATTCCTTACTTTAAAAAAATGTTTTCAATGTTGGTATTACTCACTAAGATAACGTGGGAACATGAATATCATGGCCATTACTTTGACACATACCATGCAATTTTTGCTCAAGACTATCCTGGTGACTCACTTATGATGAATAACCGACCACTGAATGAGACGCTGAAATCAGCAATCGAAATAAAAGAAGAGTAGTTGTTAATTGTCTTTATATTTAACCATACCAGATGGATTGAAGTGGACATTCGAAAAAATATATATAAATTTCGATATTTTTAAGCTTCCTGAAGTTATTATAAAAGCCATTAAAATGGTAGCCTATGGAATGCAGTGAACATTTTTAATAGAGCCATATATAAAATTGCATAAATAGTAAGTATAAAAGCGAACTGATGTCATTCTTTAAAAATAATTTAAATTTATTTGGATCTTTTACAAAAACAAAATAAGTAAGAGAAAAAAGCAGCATACTATATCAAAAAAAAATTTAAAGTAATATGGTTCACAACAAGGAATTAAGATTTGGAATTCAGGCCAATTTAAATTACCATTCGACAGCAAGTAAACTAAAATATGGAGCAAACTTCTAAACGACCGAAAAAGGAAATATTTCCCCTGGAATTTGCAATTTTTTCAATGATCTTAAAACCGTTTAAAATGCAATTTCATCAGGGCTACGAATGGCAAGCAAGACGAAGTCTGCTTTTTTAGGTCACAGTCCTTTATGAGAACTTTCACAAGTCCGTTTTCTTCTCCCTTCCCTGCGTTTGAATCCGCGCGGAAGACTTTTTGCTTCTCCATACCTACTAACTTCTTCTCTGGGAGCATATTGGGCAAGCCGTTCCCATATCGCATAAAACCCTCTCCTTTCTCTTCAAATACCATAAAAATCTCAATTCCTTAAGTCCCTGACGATGCATTTGCATTTTGCAAGAAACTAATATCCCCAGCGGAAGCCACGAATAACTCTCGATTCGTAAATATTTTCCTCCCACGATATTTCCTCCCACCCGCTAATACGGTATCCGCGCCTAAGAGCTCCCGTAACGTCAATAAATCCTTGAATAAGCCAGGAAAAAATCATATTTTCCCGAATAAAAATATCTGCCTTATTGCAGTAGTCTGATATTAATCGACTATGTTAGGAATACGGAGCACCAGGAGTACTTGTAGTTTAAGTTCAAAAATGACTTGGTTCCATAGGTACTGCGTACTTGAGGATACAAGAATTATCATGCAATGACATCAGGCAGGATCTATGCCATAGTGCTCGAAGTGTAGTTTAAGTCATGCTCAGCAAAACGAAAATGCCAACGATTGAAAAGTAACGCTATGTGGTCAAAGAGATCTTGTGGGAATACAGTTCACGGTCGGTTGCAATAGGATGAAGTTGTTCTAGAACTATAAAATTGCTTACAAATTTATAACTTTAAAAAACAAAAATAAAACTTTTCATCAGAAATCGATTAAAAGGTGTTTTTCAACATACTTGTTGAATTCTACTTTGAAAATGAAAAAAATCCTTTTTTTGCTCGAAATTGAAGTTATTCCCAAACCTTTTCAACACACATTTAATGAAACAACTTTGTTTCCTATTTAAATTGGCTTTTGTGATTACATTTAAAAATTCATTTTAACATTTATGAAAGAATGTGATGTATACATTTCTTAATTAAATCTGGAAAGACATTAAGGATTCCGATAGTAAATTCGGCAAAATTGGTTCAAGTATACAATATCTTTTCATTACTCGAAAATCTTAGCAGAGACTTTCAAGGTGTTATTTTTTATCATAATGTTCGGCATTGATATTTATTAAGATACAATACTTCACCTATGCATATAATTAATTTTTCATTTTTTTCGATAAATATATAGGTAATTGAGTGGGCATGAAAAATTCACCCTTTTCATACGCAAAAAAGGACGAAATGGCACGTAGAAAAGATGCTGACATCGTTCACCATTGATGACGGGGAAGATTTCAAAGGGGTTCAAGCACAGAGAAATAACCTCCGTGTTTAACACGACCACCTCACAAATTCCAACTATCACAGTCCATTCCCCGCTCTCTCTTCAACCCTGTTACCATCCTCCTTATCACCCCACACCATTAGACATGGGAAATACAGCGCACTGTTACGCTCCGCAATTAGACGCCGAGCCCCGGTACCAGAGGGGAAACAGATCCTTAGATGCGCGGAATGCACGAAAGGAATATGGGACAGGGCTCGCGAACCTAGGCGGCCGCATCCAGCAAAGAACATGCTCTTCACGGTGGCAGTCCGAGCTGCCATTGTGCGGGCCAACTACGCGTGTAGATATACGACGTTAGACCAGGGCTACGCTCACCTGCTCCACGGCGCGGCGAGGGGACCGCGAACTCTGGCAAATATTCGTGGTCTGCTGTTACTCAATAAGGGGTCCTGGACCAGCTTAATAGGAATCTGCGGGAGCATAGAGGTGCAAAGGGTGATGGAATCCACACGTACATCTATTGAGAACGCAAAGGTATTCGCGAGCAGGGATGAGGAGAAAGGCACCGAAGATCTGAGGATCCTAAGTTCCGTTGTTTAGACGGAATTAATAAGTGAAAGGACAAATAAAATTCTCCGAAAGATACTTATCTTAATTATCGATTGCTTTTAAAAATGTAAGGAATTCCACGAAGGCGCTTACGATATTTTTCCTTGCTCATCGTTTTCAGAAAAACCGCAGGTCAACCTAACTAAATTTTAGTCAAATACTTCAGATTATTGTGATAAAAGATCAATTATTACAATGGATTGAAACTGTTTACGCAAACTTTCGAGATCTTAACAGATATTGTACGTAATTAAACATTTGATTAACTTGCTAACCTCTAATATCAACTCTCATTAATGAACATAAATATCACACTGATGCATAAATATCATCGCATATGAGAAGGAATAGTAATTTAGATAAGGTGAAAAATAAGACTATTCATTTTTTTAAAGACGGGAGCTCATTTTTCCCTAATTATAACTTCAGCATAATTTCTGATAACCTAGTCAAGCCATAAAGGCACTCTTTGCTATGAGAAATAAGACATATATCCCCACCAACTGCCAATAAAGCAAGTTGTCCTATGAATAATTAAATGGCTTTATTAGTTTTGTATTCAAACCATGATTGTGAGGCTGAAAATATGTAGCAACAAATTGGTATCAGCATATATAGAATTAAGTAATTGGAAATTGTTTTGATATATTTCTGAGGTGACTCAAACTGGTTCATTTAAAACAAAATTTAAAAAAACCAAACGATGATCAATTTTTTTTATCTCTCACCGAGCTCACAGCGGTATTTTTATGTAATTTAAATGTGTTTTTTTAACACCCACACCTTTTAACACCCACATATTTTATACAAAAAGTATAATATTTTTATAGAAATAGAAACAAAATCATTCAAATAAATTTCTCCGGCTCTCTTTAACGACAAATAAATCCAGACTCTTGGGGAAAGTAAGCTAGGTAGAATCGAAATTTTGTAATTAAACCACTCCATAGGTCACTGGAATCGAGTGGAGGCCTTCGGGCACGAAACCAGGAACTTTGATATACTCAGTTGTATCTGGCGTGACTTTATGGAATCTACTTGACATAATGAAAAGTAAAGAAAAATGTAATTCCACATAAATATTTGATGTACGACCCAGGTGCAAATTGGTACAAATGCACAGAAGACAGATAATAGAGGCAGAGAAAGAATAAAGGCAAATACAGAGAAAGTGTGGCTGTTTATTCCCTGTCTTCCTTGCATTTGTACCAGATGATGACGTGCTGCGTCGTCATCCAGGTCGTAAATTAAATATTTATTATATTATTATATAATATATTATAGTAATTCCACATAATATATTACGTACATAATATATTATGTGGAATAACAAAGTTTTCTTTCTTTTTCATTATGACAGTAACTTAGATCTCACATTCAGGTTTCGCATATTTTTGTAAAAATGTGTTTTACTTTCGTGAGTTTCAGAGGGATATCAAAAGATTACCGCGGAATACCACTGCGCACAACACTCTTGTGTGGCCCAATGAGAATGAAGTGCGCGGCTGCACGTCAATTCGTGTGTCCCAACTGGTCCACGCGCATTTCCAATCAGTCAGCTCATCCACATTTCAGGATGTGAACGCAGAGCGCAATTGGCTGCCGCTGCCGCGTGCCAAAGAGGCGCTTTCAATTCCTCCAAGCCACGTTTTGATTTCCTGCCGCGAAATCAATTTGCCTACCTCGGTCGGAACGGCTAATGAACGAGTCCTATTTAAATGACCCATATGGGGACCGGAGGAAAAAAAATTGTTTTCCTTCATTTTCGCGATGATGTTTCTCCTCCCATGGCGAGACCATTTTTGCATTCCACCCTAATGAGCGAAGCGACGACCCCAGAAATAAAACAGAAAAGATGATTGGGTAGGAACACGTTCTCTCTTTTTCGGATATGACCATTTCAGCATCCACACGTTGCCACCAGAAATGATGCGGAGGTATTGTCCATGACTACAGTATGATATTATGAAATTGCCGGATGACTCTGTTTTTTATTATTTAATGAATTAAATGCTTTTATTTACATATACAGCTTGGTCCTTCCAAACCATAAGGCTCCATTTAAATGACACAGAGGAATATTACAACCATTACATTTATAATTCATTTTAAGTTTTAATTTCATGAATAAGTTCTATAATAACAATATGATATTAAATTTTTAAGGAATATTGAAACAAAAATAGAAGAATTTAATATTATTTATAAATTCCAGGTTAATTAAAGGTGTCTCATGTTTTTCAGTTTCGTAAATGAACCACGAATGCATCGATACCTTCGCCAATTAGTAGTTAGTCCATTATATATGAATATCATCGCTACAAAGACAATGTAATTATGATAGATGAGGTACATATCTTTAAAGATTTTTGGAAAGAGCACCTCCTATGCTTCGACTCTAATTACAGACGATCACTAACAATCGACTCAATACGGGACTACGTGATAAAAGCATAATCATAATGAGAATGTCATATTCTTAATGAAGTATGATTCAAATGGAAGGAGGATATCTCATAGAGAAAAATATTTTTTTCGGAAAGACGGATTCTAACAGAATGAAGGAGGAATATTGTGAATTTAGCAAAGACATCAAACCTGCAGAAGTAAGCAAGTTGAGGGAATATTCAAAAGTAGCTGAATGGGCAAGCTGAAGATGATAATTAGGCCGATATTCAATGTAACAAGGATGTTTCTGTGACGATAGCAGAGTTATCAAATCCAACAAGGTGAGAATTCTCATTTTGTTAAAGTATCCTTCATTCTCTGCAGTTAATAATACGAGTTTCTGGAAGAGGCAACCAACAGTTTAGGTCACTCGACGCCATAGAAAAGAAGGGAGGAGAAAAAACTGGAGTCAGGATAATCCTTATCTTGAAAGAATCTTATAATGGATCTCGCAAATTAAAAAAAAAAAACGAAATCCACTGAGAAGAGAAGATAAATTTTGTCACAGAATTTTAAACGCTATTAAACAATTTATATTTAGATATTTAGTGGAGGCCAGCAATGGTTAAGGTAGTTTTGTAAATAGGGAAGGTGAAAGACCTGGCCCAGAAATTAGCCTATACTTAGTGAAAATCGCTAGGGGAAAAATGGATAAGTGTCCCATTCAACGGACGTAGTGCTATACTTGAAGTTCCCTCCACAAAGCACTCGAGGATGGGACCGGGCGATCTACGAATCATCACTGCCTCCGTAGGGATTTTTGAACCCAGGCTCACGTATTGGGAATTAATTTAATAAATAATTAAATTAATTAGAGCCAAACACAATGTGTTTTCTTGGGGGAATAATTTATCGATTTCATCAAAGAGAAAACATTGTACAAGGGACATAAATTACTCAAAATTTTCCATTTCATTACCAGCCCGGTAAACAATGTGTTAAAATGAAAACTTATTTTTTTTGTCTTTCAGTAAAAGGCGTTTGAGAAAAACTTTTCCTAATAGTGGAATTATACTTAACTTATTGGTAACTTTTCCTCATAGTGGTTTCCTACGCAGTATTTCCCGAGAGCAACCACCAACAGTGGTATTATACATGTATAAACTATATATATGCTGCTATAACTCTTTACATGTATAAACTGTATGCCTAACCTTGGGTTATTAAAAAAAAGATCACCTGTTTATAACAGATTTTATTCTTACTTAATGAAAATTATATAAAAAAACGTTACCTACTCCAAGGAGAATAAACAGGTCAAGTGGATCACCCTACAGACTGCTACTAAGCCCTTTTCAACGCAAGAAGCATGATTACATCAGCGTAAGCAGTAACTTTGTCACAGTGAGCATAAAAAAGAAAACGGAGATGAGTATTTTCCACTCGGGGGAAAAATTCCGAATTTTCCACTATTATGCTGCGTTCCATCTACCCTTGGCTTCATCATGGCCACTAAACCTCGACACCAGGAATTTGGAAGAAAAATAAATTCAGAGAGGCTTAGGCACGACAAACAAGATTACTCAAGATTCATTTCGGCACAGAATTTCAATCTCGCAAGCGCTTTTAACACGCAAGATAAGCAGTGGAGAAAATTGGTTCCTGGGATCACACAGGAATATAAAAAAGGTCGATGAATCAGATTTACATGCACCTTGATCCACCAAGCAACAGAGGCCACATAAGCAATGTAGAAGAAAGAGAAAACCAGCTGGAAATTAAGTGCTAGATTCAAAGAAAAAAAGAAATTGGGAGTGAAAATAAGTGTTTTAATGTGCAGGGGAGGGTACTGTCTGAAATAATAGGTTTTATGATACTAAAATACATAACCTTCTATTTTATTCGTGATATTTTATCAAACGCGTTATTTCATAGAATTTTGGTACAAATTGATATTAAAATTATAGGATACATGAAAGTTACGCGTACCATATACAACATATATAAATCTAATCTGAGATAGTATACGCTACCAAGTAAATCTTTTGTTCATACTAGTGAAAAGATTTTGCGCACTGACTTAGACTCTGTGAAATTTTATTTTGAAAAAAATATAGATACTTAATTCATAAGTACTAAGACCGACTATTTCAAGCAGAAAATAATTAATAGGTTAAGAAAGTAGGTCAAACTCGTGGAGGAATGACACACTTTGTCAGTAAAGACCTCGTAATTTTTACATTTTATATGAATCTGTTTCCTGGTTGCGTCCTTGACATTATAAACAGTACCTGCTCATGATATAGACGATGGTGCAATGAGGAATTTAGTCAGGGCTTAAAATAATTGCAGGATGTTCAATAAGTAGTAATAAATGAAACAGTAACAACTTTTTTGCTAATTTTATGATTTGACGTACGCTCTAAATACAATGAAATTCCAATTTACATTAAATTCAACGAAAAAATATACCTGAAGATTTCCAATCAAAACTTTTGACTGGACGTGTGAAAATTGGTTAAACACCTAAATTTCTACGTCCATCACAAAAGGAATTAGTATTTCAGCACAAATCAGCATCAAAATAAAGTCATGCGCTAAAAACAGGTCCTGGGACAAAACACGTCCACTTACCGTCGAAACTAAAAAAAGATGCTCTGACTGCTATAATAACACCACGTCTTAAACAAAAATTAGAGCCGCATATTTTCCTCGGAAAAAGTGCCGAAAGCAACAGTAGAAACCGTTCACCGCTCACTAAATGCCGTTATCTTACTCCTCATATTTGTATTACAAATTCAAATATATTTCCTTATCAAAATGCTGTCTGTTAGACCATTAACCTTTGAAACTCTTATTAGAAATTCATTATTTGTGATATTTTCCATCAATTGTTTTCATCGCGAATTTTTCCGAAGCCAAAGTTGCATAAAACTTTTTCTTACCTTTACTTTCTTCCTCAGGATTCCTTATTTTTTACGCCGTTTCATCAGAGGATCAACGTGTGACATCCCTTTTTCAAATATTTAAAGCCACTGCTACTGCTTCTTAAAAATTATTTCACTTGGGTTATGCAAGTTTCTATCAATCTGAAGTGAAGAAAAATAATTTTCTTGTTTGGCAGTTCGAAAATTTTCTTCATTTACCTTTAGATTTCCAATTAAAACCTATTTAAATCAAACTTTACTCCTCTTTCTAATTTTGATGTTTCAATGCTTTCATAGATGGACGTTTTGCCTCGATATTCGAGGTTCTGCATTTCGCCAATTTATTTAGTTTAGTTCAATTTTTTCTTTTAAAATTATTATGAGGATATTGGTGGAGGAATACTTGATCAATTGAAAATATTTTAAATGAGGAGTATTCTTACGCTCCTCGAGACTCAGGTATTCCGTACCAATTTATTTCATTTTATTTGAAAGCGGATAAAAATGTCTCATTATAACATATGATTTTCCTCAGCAAAGAATCGTACTCAGATTTTCGATTTGCCGAACAGGTATGCTACCGGTAACACAACCAAGCAACCTTCTTCCAAGGTGAATTTCAGATGATATGTTTCCTGAGAAAGATGTTTTGTGCCATAAAGTCACACTATTGCATGGCATTCGATAGCCTTGCTTAATAAGCCACAGTCGCAGAGAAATGCCCTACCAAGTGGCTATCCATACATTGGAGATCCGAATGTGCGATATGGCTAAGAAAGAATGTTATCCACTCATTGTGAAATTCATCCTCGATGAACCTAAATAGTGTAACGTCGTGCTTTGTCAGTCTCTAATTTTATTTATTTCATTTTATTTCGTTCGTTATTTGAGTTTAGATTGTATATATTTATACGTTAATGTACGTTTTAGCTTGGTTGATATTTTAGATAATTTATTTCATGTTTTAAAGAACACAGCTTTGCGTTCCTGATAAAAGACGGGGATTACTCAAAAGGGAGTTTTTAGAGGGAGAATATGTGGGGCAGTGACAATTTGAGATTTGAAGGAAGTTTCTATTATCTGAGGGATCCCGACGTCACAATAACAATGCAACCGAGAGCAGGTCTGCGTGCGGAGCTACATGTTAGGGGAGGTCTATTATTTACTTGGGGTGATTTTGGCGATTCTGACCCCCCTCCCCCTCCTTTCTTGATGAGATATCATGAGATTTGGCTCTACCCCCTCCCCCTTCCATCTAATCTCACCTGAGATTGTTCAAAATGCGTATTTTCAGAGTAAATACGTTAATATATGCTTCATTGCGTTGGATTTGATATTGATTGTTTAATTCTTCGTTTTAAATATTAGTTAAGACTGGTATTTAAGATTACCAAGATCGCAATTTCACATCGTTTCTCTCAGAAAACAACCTGATATTTCCAATGGCCCCCTCTCACCACCTTGTGAGATGGGAAACATAATAAAATATACGTTGAGTCGTATGTTCCACAAAAGGTTAATTTACCAACCCAGGTTGCGGCATGTACACTATGTCATTTTCAAAGGACATAGTGTACATGTCGAAACCTGGGTCGGTCAATTAACCTTTTGTGGAACGTACGACTCAGTGTATCTTTTATTATCTTTCATGTTATCTAGTTCCACCAAACATCGCCATCCAGCCTTAAGTTAATGTCAGATTGGGTAAGATTCGGCTTGAACCCCTCCCCTTCCAATAAACACCACGCGTAATTAATGGATGCCCCCTTACTTATAGAACCTACTTATTTGATATTATATTTTTTACTTTAAAATCATTCTGTGGATTAGAGTGAGCTAAATATCATCTAACTGATAACTTCAGGCTTCACTTTGTGAAACCTCTCCATATTGAAAATATAGAAATAAAACTTTTGAGGTTCACTATTATTTTAATATGGCCACGACCCGGGTTTCGTAACGTGGTTACTTCGTCCTGACCATAGACCTGACGATGTAACCACGTTACGAAACCCGGGTCGTGGCCATATTAAAATAATAGTGAACCTTACAATGTTTTATTTCTTTATTTCCTTAAATATCATCTGTTGAGCATATATTTTAACAGAGCACTCATTAGGAAGGGGTCGGGGGGGAGAAGAAAAGGGACGGAGCGTGAGGCGCAAGGCATTTGCGCGCAGTGGCACGGCTGAGACGCGGAGTATTTCGGAGACTCTCACTTGCACGGCCCACCGACCACATTGGGACTCCTTTCATTCCCCGTCGCCCCGTCAAAGAACTTGCCAACCGCTGGCGAAGGGACACGTTTATATATCCTCGGGCTGACTATGAGCGCGCCAAGGCGACTCGACCGCGAGATCAAACAGCGGCGGAGACGACGGGGAGGGAGTGCGAGCGAGAATAGATTGATACAAAGTGCGTGCGAGATTTGCGGTCTGCGGATAAAGGCTATACAAAAGCCCGCGGGGGCGGTGTTCGGCGGAGGAGAAAAAAAGGGAGGATAAACATGTGTAAAAAAAAGAAAACTGTAGACGGGAGAGGGACGGAGAAAAAGAAAGCGGGATGGAGAGAATTTTTGGGATGAATGACGGAAGAAAAGTTACGCGTAAAAAAGAAGAGGAAGGCTAAGGTGGTGGGAGTCGAGGCTGAAGGAGAGAGGGGAGAGGGATGGAGGGTTTGGTGGGGCCTTCCACGAGGTTTCTCCGCAAAACAGGAGACAAGGAATGTGCCGGCAGGGAGTTCGAATACTGTCAGGTTGGCGCGCCTGCACGGATCGATGATGGCGGCTCCCGTCACGTGACCCCTTGGAATTCCCTCCTCCCCGAAAACCCTTACCAACCTTCCCCCGCCCGAAGGAAGGAGAGGAGAGGACTACGGCGCGCTCCGCTACCCTCTCTTGTTTTTTCCTCACTCATACCATCCCCTTCTTTACTCTCTCTTGTCCCTCTACCCACTCTCATTCCTTCCGTCTCCTCGTCTTACTCCCACGAGTACTCCGAGTGACGCCTCCTTCCGTGGCTGCAACCCGCGATGCAGACGAGACGATCATTAGTCTTTCCCTCACGTCTTCGACGTTGAATATCTCATCTTCCTTATTCATAGATGCAAACATTATTACATCATGTGCTGACATATCTAAATTAAAAGCTTTTCTTTGTCATAAAAAATCATTTCAGTAGTGGGGGTACTGTTCTTTTCGCCTTTCCTCGTACAAATGCACAGTTTTAACTGGGATTTCAATTCTTTAGAGTAATGCATTATTATTTTGTATTAATTTATTCAGTTAACCATGTATAAAGTCAGCCAGGCTTAGATGAAAACGACTTTGCCGATATTTTTTTTAAGTAAAAGATTGGTGATACTGTGAACGTCTTGTATACCATTTTATGAAATTTTTAACCATGCCTCAATCCCACAGTTATGCATAAACGCATATTCCATACATCTGACGTGAAAAATTTAATCATTTCATTAAAAAATAAATTAAAAATTTGTAAGTTGAAGGGTCCACTGTTGAGTTAGCTGTTAAGTAATGAACAATGCATAGTTACTCCATAATTATTATCTCCCAGTTCTCTATATCAACGTCGAATTTTAATTTCATTCAAATTAACCAGTTTTTGTAGCAGGTTTTGGAGAGATATGATAATTTTACGTAACAATGGAGCATGGGAAGACACGAAACGCAAACTTTTATTGCCTAAACGTGTCTCGATCTTCCCCATCATTACTCATCTTCAGCATTATTGCATCGGTTTTATCTTTCTTCCACCCCATTGCAAACTCCATTGCTTCAAACTCAACGACTAATTCGCATGACGAATTCCACGCTTTATTTCGGCGCTTTGGGCCAAGGGCGCAGCGTAAACCCTTTTCCCGGCATTGCCATGATCCTCCCCTCGCCCCCGCAGCCATATCCACCCTCCGCGGCCGCCGCCGCCACGCCAAACTTCCCCGCCAGACACGCCACACCCCCTTCCGTTGAGTGCAGGAGTGCACGTTGCTGAGCACCGACGCGATGCAACCTGCACTCCAGGCCTGCACTCACACTTGACGCACCCACGCCCCTTTCTCAACTGCATCTCGCGTTGCATGATTACACGTTTTAACAAGGGCTGGCAAATATTTTCCTTCCTTCTTAACTTTAAATGCTTCACCATCACCAGTCAGCTACCCTGAGATTAGTTTGACGCACCTCTTCACTTAATTCACCTGTCAGCTAACCTTTTAAAGCCTACATATTTTTTTAATCATACACATGCTTCTTTCACGGTGTTTCTTTTCCCTTCTTGCCATCTACGTCTCCCTGGGTGATGTCAAGTTTGTTCCATACTCTTACAATGATTTTCACGAGTCTTCTCTTCTCCTCTACTCTTATTAGAACTTCCTCAGAATTAACTCAATCGATCCATTTGACTCTCATCTATAGCACTAAATTTCAAAAGTCACCTATAATATAAATATAATCTTCGAGAAATACACATCTCTCTTCCCCATATCTTTGTTCACGCAATATTTCAGTTTTCCTCTCTCCACTACTAGCCTATCTTTGTCTCCTATTGACGAAAGTAACTAATATTGACATGCGTTGGTTGATTAGGATAATGTTTCTATGTTATCCTATTTCTAATCGGTACTAAAAGTACATTGGTAGGTAAAGGTGATGAAGACGTGGTACATATTTTCTTATAATCATCACACGTAAAAACAAATATTTTAGCCAGATATGTCAATATTATTTTATTGGCCGGCACGATTATTTTTTCAATTCTCTATAGTAAAATTTATAGTGTACATGAGAATGACATAATGGTCGAATAGTGTTGTACGGCGCGCAATTAACTCGCGGAAAAATGTCATCTCTACTTCCTTGACTAAGGATATCCTTCGACTATATCTTGCTCGCCTCTGCAAGTTTTAGTCTCCATAGTTTTTCCTACACCCCCTCTTATCTGCATGATAATTTATAATTCCCTAGCTTAAAACTTTCCGTCAACAACACCCTGCCAGTAATGGGTGTTTTCCATTTCTTATGCATCTTCACATCTCAATAAATTGATCTTTGCGAGATATTTCCTTATTTTTTGTTTCGGTTATAAGTTAATTCTCTAGAATTAAATAGAACTCTTTATTTTTAGTTTTTCGCGTTTTCAAATATCAAATGCGAATAAATGCCCGTTTTGAAGGTGACTAAAAAATGGCATACGGTAGCTGTTTGGAGATTATATTATCTTTTTAGCAGAGTTTCCTTCGATCTTTACATTTTAAGCCATTATTTTAACAAAGGAAACGCAATTTGACCGGCTTCATGATTTTTTCACCTTTCCAATTTCTCCTCCAATCTGAATTTTTGTACCTCTTTTTCTCTACCTAGCAAACTTCTCCTGTTCACTACTCGACTCTGATAAATTATTTACGTTGACATTCCTGTATCTTTATGCATATTTGATGTTTTTTTCTCCCCTATATAATGTAAAAACCGCAATTATTATTTATATCCTATACTATAATAAGTAACATTCTATCTAGGTACTGTCTTTTTTTCAATACAGAAATAATGCCAATGCGTCGTTACAATCAACAACGTTACAGTCCCAAAAATGCATTGAAAAAAACTCCCGCCAAAGGGAAGCGTTTGGGTGTTGTGACAATCAGGGATAAATAATGTGGTCTCCTGTATTTTTATTGCCTGAATCGAAAGATTATTACTCCTGGAGTACGTATTTCACGCTTTTAGATTTTTAAATGACGATATCTATTTTTCGCGATTAAATGAAAAGTGAACATTTTTAAGCGCGCGAAAACGCGACACCTAAGTATGAATGCTGGGGAAAGCCCCCGTGACGTCATTCTGTTTCTGGATGCCACCGAGTAAGGTCACCTTGATGCAAGGCTATGAGCGCAGGCTGTTTGCAGGTAGCAGAATATCCCACTAGCAAGTAGCGCTTGGCTTAAATAATGATTAATAATGCCCTATCAAATGAAGGAAACTTTCCGACCGTAAATTGAATAGGTGATTATTAGGAAATGTTTCCCTGAGCTCTGTGCCTCATGCATGCATTTGTAATCTCAGGCGATGTAAAACTCGTACCTACTCGTATAGAATCTAGGTCCCTGGCCGTCACGTGGAGTGGCATCGCATGGGCGCCAATCTGGCCTTTTCAAATGAGTTTAAAATTGACCTTTTCCATTCGTCTGAACCGGTATTTCTAAAACCAAATAATGTGAATATTATGAATACACTAAATTTCAAAATTGATGGGTAAGGAATCGCAATCGATGCATTTCGTTTTCTTTGATGAAGGAAACCACCCTATTGTCTAATTGTGCATTGTTGAGTGCACCTTAACTCCCGCATATATATTTTTCATTTCCAGAATTACAGTCACGAAAGGAGACCCATCCATCACGACAGCACTACCAGTAATTTTAAAGATTTTGCTGGTTTGGTTCTTCTATTTTTAACAGTTTTTCATTACGGATATTCAAAAAAGTAGCTCTAAATCGCATCTTTTGCCGAATATTAACGCCAAGGATGTAATGCCATGAATATTTTCCTTAAGTAGATCTCCACAAATACATTTTCGTCAAATTAATTCGCGAAAATCTACATTGAATTAGTTATGAATTGATTTGAGTAAAAGATAACGTCTCGTTTATTTACTCCAATTACAAAATATTTCGTCAGTTCAGTTGGTATAATGAAATAAGTTCAATTAAAAC
Organism: Ischnura elegans; assembly: GCF_921293095.1. Lineage (NCBI taxonomy): Eukaryota > Metazoa > Arthropoda > Insecta > Odonata > Coenagrionidae > Ischnura > Ischnura elegans. The sequence goes on from NC_060246.1 coordinate 26,605,481, forward strand.
TTTTGTAAGGTACACGCTTCTCCTTAGGATACTCGAGAGCTCAAAATCGATTAAATATTGATGAAAAACCCATGCAAGCCCTTAATAAAAGCTTAGAAGTGCAACCCAAACATGCCAGCAGACAGTGACCCCAATTTATATCTTCCAATAATGCCACGCTGTAAGTGTTCTAAGCGCTATGCTATTGACGATATAAAAGCGGTCATAGCCAAGGACTGTAATTCCATCAGGCAATATTAGAGGAGATACGACGATATGAAAACAACGATACAACGATATACATGTTGTTTCCATCATAAAGATTCACCTTGAAAAACTAGCCATTTTAGAATGTTCACATTTCCCATTCTCCCTTCACTCTATGAGAGAAGGGAGAATGGGAAAACTATTTAATTGCGGCAATATATAAATGTGGCTCTAGAAATACAAGAATTTTCAATACTTTTCTGTGGGGCCATTGCAAACTAATATGCAAAATATTTATACAAATTACACAAACTATTACAACATAGTTAACAGCTAGTACATTCGTCACTAAGCCATTTATCGTCCATAATATCGGTAACGGTAGTAATTTCATATTTTTTAATGGATAATGTCTATTTGTCATCTATCTTGTTGCACATTTTTACCTCCACATTTCTCATTAAATATTGCAAAGACATTGGAAGCAGTGGCGGTGTATTGATATATTAAATCAAAAATATGTTTACCAAAACTGGTTTATTTTGACAAAGAGAATAAGAAACGAACTAAATATTTTGCATAATTTTTAAGCCAAAATTAATGTTTAAAAAAGCAAATGCTTTAATTAATTGGATAACATATTGCCATGATAATAATTTTTGGCATTATCGGTCAATCACCTCTAATTACTACAGGTGAATTTTTTCTGTTGGTGATCAATTTTATTTTCAACGCCTCAAGAATATTTTTAAGGAAAAGCATAGGTATCATGGACGCTGTTATCAAGTTCAAATACAACCCAAACTTTTGGCCACTTAGATTTTATATAAATGTAATAATTGGCTAAATTTTACAGACAAGTTCATCATTTCATGACGTTAAACTGAATTTCAGGATCGTTTGCATTATATAGCCTCGATCACGACGCTACATTAACACTTAACCCGGGAAAATTCGATTTCCGAACGAGGCAGATTTTTTCAAACAAAGATTTGGAAAAATATTCCCCGAGCCTAATGGGATTCACTCTCACGGCAGCAAAAAATAAAATTTCCACCTTCGGAATATGGGGAATTATCATTTCGTTTCACAGTGCCGGAAGTACGTGCCCGAAAAGAGGCAATTCATCGCGCCCGTACCTGGAACACGGGGCTTATGGGCTTAGCTCCCTTTTCGGAAAGTTACCGTACAGAGAGATTGACAGAGACGGTAGGGAGCGGCCATTAGCGCGCGGTTCTAATAGCCGCACCACATTGGGGCCTTCCCTCTCTCTTTGTAAACGGCAGCAAGGTGTTCATTCACGTTCGGAGAGCGCACTCGCGGTAAAAAGAGAGCGAGGAAATAAAAGACTAGCGGGAATGCACTGCTATTCCTGAATACGCCATCGCTGACGTTTAAGCGGCACCACGCAACGTCAGCACATTGGGTTCCGGCGGATCACACGGACATGCAGGTGCATGCGAGTGAAAGGGGCGAAAACCCTATGCCCAAAAGGCCTGGGAGAGAGGAACGATTTTTTTACCTACACGTACACAGCATGCATAGAAAACTGCCAGAGTTAAATAATTAGCGACGGAGTAGAGTTGTAGGGAAAAAAGCGAATTCGAAGTTGGTTTAGATTAAAAGAGTAAGTAAAATAGTTGGTGGTACTTTTTGGTCTGTACCTGAAAGGAATTTGCCGATGCGGGCGTTACTAATTACTTTGCGTTTCCATGGATGCCTCATCACACACGCAAGAGCGTAGAAAGAGGATCAATTTGGTGTTGAGACGGGAAAAGGTATTTTTTTATCGATTGGGCAGTGAATTAGGCACGTGATTAGCCTCCAAAGCCACTGATATTTAACTTAGACCACTATTGGATTCCTAAGACCATTTCAGGGCCAATTTTTTATGGTGTAACTAAAAATTTGCAAACATGCAGGGCTTCTTTTGTTAACAACAGAAAACATAAATGATTTGACTTTGCTTAAAAAAATGAAAGCGTACCATTACATCACCAAAATTTTATCAATATTGTCTGTGATCCGGAAATACATAAAATGGTATTTCAAACATTCAAAGAAACAGAAATTAAAACCTAATAGTATTTCCTAATGACTAGCAATTCTAAAATAAACCTCAACCTCAAAAATACAAAGGTCTGGTCATCCCCGACATCACCAACGCTTCTGCCGATCGCATGTCTGCCTAACAATATTCTAGGCGACAAAACGGCTTGCAACTTGGGACGCTGTTCTCTCCCCCAAACGCTGGTTTCACGGGAGCGAATCGGGCCCTCATTCCCCTTCATGCAGTTCATTTATTCCTCCTGCTCGGTTGCAAAGGGCAAGCCCATAAATCGGCTCCAAGGGACCCATTCCCCTAACCTGTCCGACAACGGCAGAATAGCATTTACAATGTTATCATTCAAATCTAATACCAGCTATTTGTCAGCAATTGCCTGCCTCATTGGAAGCATGCTATAATACCCACATACCTTATTAGGCATTTTCATTTAGATACATGCGAAACGGCTTAATTAGGTTTATATTGGCACTATAACTTCAAATCCTGAAGGCCGTTTTACACGGGGCACGTACTTGCACAATATGACGTGTGTACGAAGGCGCAGTCAAAATTGCGTCGTGTAAAGCGGTGAATTGTTAGAACACATGCGAGAATGCGTGGACGTGAGATGGCAAAATAGCCCCTGTTCTAATCTCGTTCATGCATTCGCGCAATTCCACGCCATTTCAGAAATTAATGCAGTTCTAACCTGCGCAATTCCGTGCCCCGTGTAAAACAGCCTTAAGACTCGACTTAATCTTCTCGCGAGATTTACCACTGATATAAATATTTTTTTGAATAAGAGATCATTTATATATCGATTAAACTAGGATCAATTTAAGCGCAAAATAAATCATTATAAATTGCGAGTATGAATCAAAAACTATTCTTACAAAAGTTATACCAAATTTATAGCTAGAAGTAATCTGACGGTAGATATGCTCTAGTCATCCGTAAAGTCCGTTATTAACTATCAAAACCTTATGCATGGAAAATTTAATGCTTTGTAACATTACAATGCATTAAAAGTTTATCTGAAGAGCTTCCTAAAACTTTTCGTTAAATAGAGAAATATACAAATGAGGAGAACCAATACACAGAGGGGCTTTCATGGAGAAGTGATATTTATAGATGTAGATTAGTAATAAAAACTCTAATTTTCTGTTCTATTCACACAGTGAAAAATCTAAAAATGCATACTCAAAACATTAATTAGGAAGACAACTAGAGGAAAAACTAATAAAAAGTAAAACACAGAAAACAGCTATCGAAATTTGTCAAAATGAAGGTACGTACGTGCGGTCCAAAACTTCCGTTTCCTTGAATCTGGAAAAAGGAGACAACAAATGCTTATGAGTACCGGAAATACTTCACAAAAATCATGAGCATCTGTCTGCAGTGTTTACACTCTGTTGGCATCGGAAGGTAATTGTTCGGAGAGGAAAATATGGTAGGAGATAAGGCCGGTGAAAGGTAAGACAATTTTGGTACATAGCGGTGGAAGGAGAGCAAGAAAAAAGTGTATACATGTGTTACACCAAAGCACCACAGAAAATATTATATACTTTACACCACATAAAATACCGTTTAGAGCTATGAGACGTCACATTGCAAAGATACCAACAAAAAATAAATTCCACTACAATGAAAAATGAAGCTTCATATTTTCACCCACAGTAGATGAAACTCAAAATATAAGAGACTGATTACTTTAGGAAATTCCAAATATATTTTAGTAAACTAATAACTACCATCTAATCACTCCGCCACCAGAGGAAATATCAACAGTCAATTTTGTATTAAAGGCAGCATTTCATTTCAAATGACTTCATGAAAATATGATTGGGTGACCTTCAAAAGAAGATGATAAATAAGCTGAAGTCTTCAACCAAGCATAGATTGAAAGCATAAAAAATTAAAATATTCTTTATGGCAGAACATTTAAAGAAATAAGATTTCCTCAACCAAGTTAGATTGAAAATACGAAATTTAATGATATGTGCTTTGTAAAGTTACAGCAGAAAATAGCTTCATTTCACCAATGAATAAATAATAATAGACCCAAGAAGATACCATAAGCCTTGCATCAAGATATTTTTTAAATGTAAAAAGTTTATACACTTATCTAAACAAATATAATCTATAATAAAAGCACACTAACTACATTTAAACACATAACCTATAATCATTGACATATCGACAAAAAAGCAGACACAACATGTTAAAAAAAAATTAAGAAATAAATAACCAGGGCCTGCCAAAATAACACGTTGTCCGAAGCAACATCAAGCTTACTGGCAATGGTTATCAATGATAAGTATTCGTAATATACGAAATTTCCACAAGAAGTAAATAACCTACTTTCTTGGTAATGCATAGACAGCTATGGGACTTGATCATTATTGAAAATGGATGAGTCCATTTTTTTAAATTAATCAGATTGAGAGCACTTCTTCTCTCCAAAACCTACTAAAATATCTTTTATGATGAATATATAGCACCAAAGCTTTGCACCTCAAATAATTAGTAAATTTTTAACGACAAAATACATTTAGACGTTGCTTTGAACAAGGTGCTATTAGTAATCATGAAATACCCTCACCTCATGAAACCAAAATGTTATTCTTAAAGCTGAAAGAGACGAAGCAACATCAGAAGATAGAAACTCTACAATAGTTGAAGTACCAAGAATTAGAGAGATAGGCAATTAAGGAATCGAAAAGTTTGTGAGGGTTAGGTTTTTTTGGAAATGGTTTGGGAAGGAGTCCAGTCGAGTTGTTGGAAGACCGCTGCTGATGCATGCCTCCGTTCTTCATGGCTCTTCAATTGGTTGATCCCATAATTTCTACGTACGCTCCTAGATTGAAAGACTACCGCAGGTCTTACAGTCAGGTCAGGTACCGAACGCTACCACAAGTCTTCCAAATACAAATTTTAAGCTGGGGCCGCAAAAATTGGAGATCTAATGATAATTTTCCGTAAAAACTTTACCTTGAATATGAGGATAACCTTTATACTCATATTAGCGTTGGTATTCATAGGTGAAGATTCAATGATGCATACATAATATGGTGGTTTCCTATTATTTTTTATTACCTAAATCGAAAGACTGTTACTCCTGGAGTACGTATTTCACGCTTTTAGATTTTTAAATGACGATATCTATTTTTCGCGATTGAATGAAAATTGGAAAATTTAAGGCGTGCGAGAACTCGGCGGCTAAGTATGAATGATGGGAAAAGCCCGTGAGACGTCATTCTGTTTCCGGCTGCCACCGAGTGAGTCCACCTTGATGCAAGGCTATGAGTGCCGCTACGATGCCGGCTGCTAGCAGGTACCAGAGTACCTCGCTAGCAGGTAAAACTTGGCTTAAATAAGGATTATCAATACCCTATCAAACGAAGGAAACTTTCCGATCATAGGCAATTTTAATAGGTGATTTTTAAGAGATGTTTCCCTGAGCTATGTGACGTATGCATGCATTGGTGATATCAGGCGATGTAAAACTCCTGACTACTCGTATAGTATTTAGGTCCCTGTGACGTCACGTGGAGTGGTATCGCATGGGCGCCAATCTGGCCTTTTTCAAATGAGGTTATAATTGACCATTAACATTCGTCTAAACTGGGATTTCTAAAACCAAATAATTTGCATATTATGAATACAGTAATGGTGAATTACGATTCGCAAACAATGCCTTTCGTTTTCTTTGATGAAGTAAACTACCCTTTTGAATTATATTTATCTTTAGGCCATGTTCTCATGAAATGTGTCTTATACTCTTGGCGAGGATATTTCTCTCCTACCTGCTAGCTTTTTCTTAGTAGCCTATTTTTTCTAATCGCCATTGCATGCTTCTGTATTAGTTGCATATTCCGATGTTATTACGTTCGCTGGAAATTAACGATAACTGCTCTCATACATCGCTGCCATAGGTTGACCTCTTTGTTTCATGTTAACGTCTCGATTATCAAGTACTAAAATAATTAACGTTAAATAACAGCAATATTACCTATGTAAACAATATGTTCCAATGTTCCAATAAGTATGTTCCAATATGTTCTATGTTCCAATCAATATAAAAATGATACCCATGGAGCCAGTGGTAGTATAAGATATTACTTAGTGAAAATTGCTCATTATGAAAATAAAATCACAGCAACGTGATTGATCATTCATATGTTATCAGTATGAAACATGATTTAATATTACCTTTGTTCTAGCTAATCAATATATAAATCACACTCCTGGTGCCAGAGATAGTATCAGACACTATTTGATGAAACTTGATCATCATTTAAGAAAATCAGAGCACTGTGGTCTTTCACTCATATTTTATTGCAATGAAACACGATTTGATACACGACTATTTCATTTAAAGAATGGCTCTTCGAAAAAATCTGGACATTGTAGAGTATAAAAACATAGCTCAAGCTAGGAAAACATTATGGTGGAATCACAAAACTAAGGCTTTAGCTTCACAAGACACATCACGTTCAATTTCTAAACTCCAAGTTAGAACGATTATAACAAAATATCATACGTATGGATGGGACACAGAGAGACCAATGTAGAAGACGCATCATGTTCAACTGATAAACCCTAAGTAAAAAAGACTGCAACATAATGCCATATATCTATATATATAAAAGAAAGTCGAAAATCGTGTTAGTTAGAACACTTATAACTCGAGAACGGCTGCACCGATTTCAATGAGATTTGGTTCTTTGGATTAGTCTCAGGCGGGGTTAACATATAGGCCATTAAAAAAAGGATAATTTCACAAAAAAAATTCATCTCTTTCCTTTTAGGAGTTATAGTAACACAACAATTGATAAGTCGGTCAAAACTACAATTTAAATAATTTGTTTTGTTTTTACCACTTAAATAACTGAATTTAGTAACAATATAACATTTTAATTACTAAATATATTCAAAATATTAATTAAATTGAAATTACATTTAAAAAATTTAATTCGAGCTGATTGTAAGCCCAGCCGTGGCCCAGCTCGAGTTGACACTTCACTACCGTGTTTGTAAACAAATCTCCAAGCAATTGTTGACAAACGGTAATGTCCGTGTTCCTGAGGTGAGCGGACGGTGAGCTCATCAACAAAGAGTTCCAGAATATGATTGATCACCAAAAGAATCAAAGATGGTTGATTTAGCGAGCAAGAACGAAGATGTGGATGACTAAAACGAGGTAAATTCAAATAGTTCGTACTCTGCATGGATTCGAATCTTTTAAATGTGTAACAAACGAAGACGAAATCACCAACTATCTATCTGAATATTTTAAGTCCTTGGACGTACCTGGCTTACCAAGGCACGATTTACAGAAAAATGTAGTTTCTGTGCTCATGATCTTTCGAAGCCTAAACCAACCATAACTATCCAACGGAACGTGTTTGATCATTAAAAAAATTGGTGATGAATGTGATACACGCAACTTTACTCAAAGGCAAATTCAAAGGTTAGGAAGTCCTCATTCCGTAGATTCCATGATCTCAACTCATATGCCCTTTTGAGATTAAACGTATTCAATTTACAATTCGTGTTGCATTCGTGATAACGATTAAAAATTCGCATGGTCTTTCTTTCAGTTTTTGTGTTGTTTGTGCTCATGTGCTAATGAAAACCCATGATTTTCTCATGATCAATTTAGCGTGCTATGTTCACGAGTCGATAAACCATCCTCTCTATTTCTTCCATCGCTTCAAGTGCGTAGCTAGGATAGGGGGTTTTGGGCGCAGCTAATACCACGGGTCTGTAGGGTATAGAAAACTCGCGAAGGTAAGCGGGAAGTGTGGGGGCACTTCCCCCAGACATTTTTTAAGATAAATTGTTCAAAATAGTGGGTTTTGCGGCTGTGTGAATAGTTAAATATGTTTTGTTTGTTAGTCATCCGTCCCCCAAATATTAATAACAAAATCTTTCATAAAAAAATTCTCTAAGCTCTTGGGGGGGGGGGTTTATCCCCCAAAACCTCCCCTCACTGCGTCACTGCTTTGCTTCGCTATATTTATTTAGCTTCATCCGCTTCATCTTGCGCCTGATAACAAAACAAAAACTGTTGTTTCTCAGAAGGTGCTTGACGCAAGACATTAAACCCGAATGTGTAGGGCTCACCGTGGTGCGTTTACGCATGACGTTTACGCAGTGCATTTTTTCCAAACAGAGATACTAAAACTGGCGCGCCTTACGTCATTTAATGCGAATGCTGCTTCATAGGGGCTTTTCTTGCACGATTTTGAGCATCAGTCAAGCGTCGGTCTGGGGTCGTGTTAACCTGCCCCCTGAATGGGCCAAGTGTATGCAACAGACTTGGACCTAAAAACATTTTTTTACAGCTAATAACGCAAATAGCCAACAACTGAATGCGTATAATTTTTATTTCATGAACTGCTTTATTAAACCACAATGCCCAAAATTTCTTAAGCTAAAACGTAAGAAAATTTGTTGAAAAAAATCCGCGTAAACGTGCTCCGATTCACCCTATGTAGATTCAATAAAGAAAATGTCTTTCTGACAAGCAAATTTGGTACTCATTTACGTAGTTTTATTGAATTTGTATCCTTATTTTATTATAATAAATTAGACATGATTAAAACCGATACAGCCCCTCTTGATTTATAAATGATGTAAGTAAACTGTAAGTTCATTGATTGTTAGGCGGTACGAAATTCGCCGGGTCAGCTAGTATATGGATAAAACGCAGAGAGACCACGGGCAGAGAATCTTGCGCTCAGTCGTGCGGGCCACGGCGATAATCACCCACGATATAATCGATTTACGCCAGGATAAATCTTGGGCCTGAGCGCGCCGAAAACCGAGAAGGGACCAATGTGTTGTCGAGAGCGAAGGGGAAGTAATGGGGGTGAGGTGAGCAGGTGGGTGGGAGAGGGGTGGGGGAACGTGGGTAAAGGGTAGGTGGACGGGGTGGGGGGATGGGAGCGTGGATCCACGTGCGGTGGCGGGAGTGTGGGCGGAGGATGCGAGATGAGTCGCCTGAAATGTCGGAAGGGTCTTTGGAATGGAAATGGGGAATCGGCAAAGGGGAGAGGGGGGATTGTAGCTCAGGTGCGTCGAGGGAGGCGGATGAGAGAGTCGAGGGCGTGACACGGTTCGATCAATCGAGCGATGTCCGGGGACTACATATTGCATGCATCCACTCTCTCCCCTCCCTCCATCTTCGACTCCTCCACCACGGGCTAATCCGGACAGCCTCTCCAACCACCACCGCCCGCGCCGCTTCCCTGACCTTACGCGCCAAAAGTACCGTGGACCCAGTCCAACAATAACCGCCAATGGTGCGCCCCGGTAGTACCGAGAGAGAGATATAGAGCGGGAGAGAGAGAAATCCCATAGTTCCCGATTCATTGACGCAGTCCGCATCCCTCTCGTTTCAATACTGAGCTTTAGTTCCCGAACACCTATGTGCAGTTTCCTCTTTGAGGAGGAAGGGTAAGTGAATCGTTTCTTATTAGGATATTTATGGAAGTCTAATTTTAAAATCTATCCTTGTGCCATGTATATTTTATCAATAAGTTCTTTATGAAAATAACATAAAATGCTTGAAATTTCGCTAAAGAAAATTGTTAGATTTTTCAATTCGAAATCTATCTTCGTCGTCATACTTTTGACGGATAAAAACCGAAATATGTACCCTATTTCCCTACGGAAAAGCAAATTACCTCTTCATTTTGACGTTTTTAAAGATAAAATCAGCATTAATTATACCAGAAGATTTAATAAAATCAAAATGGCTACCGAAAAACACAGTAAAGGAAATTTATTTTTTTCTCCAAAGAATTCTGGTGATGAACATTTTCCTCGTATTTTGATGGAGTCAAAAAACGTACAAACTCAGCAAGAATGTCGTAAGTCATGCGAAATGGAACATCTCACAATGACATGCATAATAGAAAGAATGAAATAGAGCTGGCCATTAGCAATTATTTGATGTCCATAATAGTATGTGCGAATAGGTTTTGCTAATCCACATGAAGGATAAGAATTAAAAAAATTAATAAAGAAGAAATTGATGAAAGGTGAGTAAAAAATAGAAACATGAAAAGAGAAAAATAGAAGAAAAAAGGAGCAAAAAGAGAAAAAATAGAATCACAGCTTCTCACCATGAAAAACCCAAAAATATTCATAAGTATATATAATTTATTCTTATAACTATAAAATAGCTATCGGAAATGGGATTTCCTTCCTTTTTTTCTTTTGAGAATTTTTGTCTTTGTCGCTAATTTGGACTTTGCCATTTAATTTTCATTGCACTGCATCCTAATTTGCTACAAGTTAACATGATATACAGAACAAATACTTCCTCTTAGTTCCCTATCGCTTCCTCCAATGCCTTGCCTAGCAGAATCCGTCTCTTTCCCTTAAATTAGTTCCCTGTGGCCTTAAACTTCCTGCCCCAAACTTCATACCACACCACTCGCCCCACACTCACTCCGGCGTTGTCCTCAACTCACAACATCTCGTTTGATATTAGGTCGACAAAACCCTTCATCCTAAGGTCTTGTTATTGTCTGGTGCATGCATGCGTTCCATCGCAGCATTACATCGTCTGAATTCAATGCCTACGATCTAACATGGTCGATCCATGAGAGTTTCACCGTGGTGCATTCTGAACAGAGGCTTCGCAAAAGGTCACGGCTAATGCTGGCCCGCACATTACGGTGCAAATGAAGGCAAGTAAAGGCCGATTGCACGCTTAAGGATTTGGGAAATATGGCGCACTGTACAAATCTGGCAGCAGCAAAAGGAGCAATTAGTAGAAACTACGAGGATTTCACACTGAATCATGGTTCGATCAATTGAGACAGTGAGAAAAATAAAGAAATGAAATTTTGAGCCGTGCGATGTACCTATGCGTACGTTGTTTTGAGTTGAATGGTATAATGTATTGCATTTTTTGGTGTACTCAACCAATGGACTAACCGTTGCTCTTTTATTTTTTAAATAATGTGCTCATAATATAACAATATGCAAGTTATAAAGCAAAATAAAATTTTATAGATATTGAATTTAATTTAGATAAGAGAGAAATGTGGCCACATGGTTTCAAGTGTTTTGAAAAGCTTAAGTCCATATCACCAAATAAATCTCAATATTAGACTAAGTATGGGATTAAAAAAAGAATTCACTGATAAAGCTAAACAGAGCGCTGATCTAAGTATAAGAAAATTAGAGATATGTGACTAATAATAGTTTCCTTCGCTTAAAGATTTTTAATGCAAGCATTATATGCAGATAGATGTGTACAATGATGCCAAACGCTTCGTACCTTCTCATAAAATATTTTCGTCCCTTCATAATTTCTCGAGTCTAGGACATGTGAAGAGAGCTATAGGAAATAAATGCGAGACTGAGGAGTCTTCTGCAAAATGACGGTTTGAAATTTCTCAGCAAAGGAAAAAAAAACAACTAGGAAAGCATAGTTCCCTCGAGTAATTTAGTATAAAAGGGGCGGAGAAAGGAGGTGACTCGGCCGTGGGTCGGGGAAGAATTATGGAAATTTCAGTATCATGAGGAAAGGGAAGCTCTTGCGAGATTTGCATTCTGTTGCTTATTCCCCAAGGAGTGAAATGAACTTTTAAAAAATGCCAAAAAGGTTTGGCGTATGAAATAGGGTGGGAAGGATAATTAATTAATTAAAAAAAAGGAACGTGGGGACCCAAAAGATCCCAAATAAATCTTTCAAAATATAATCAATAGTCATTCGAAAGTTACTGAGCGCTGAAAACTTCCACAAAATGTAAACGGCAATTCATTGAAGTTATGTCAATATTCTGATGATTTCGTTAAAAAACGTAAATTTAAATTTAATTATTAAACGAAACAATCCAATGAGAACAGATGAATTTCTGTAACTTTTAAATAAATGGCAAGAAAAGGCACAAATTCAGTTTCCTTCTTTTGCTTGCGCACTACCTAGTAAACAAGGCTCGTCAACCCTTGATGTATAAAATGTTATTAGGTCAAGGCTTAAATGATGAATTTATAAAAAAACTGACTCCAAAAAATAATCGAAGAAATAAATGCCCACGAAAATAAAATCAATATAAAACTATCGCATTGATGAAATAGCTACCCAATAATGGGTAAAACATCTTAGGAGAATAATTGTAAAGGTTGCAGTTGAACAGGAATTTTGAAATGTGTTATACATTGCGGAAATAAGTGTTTCCTACATCGAAGAATGAAGGATTATCCTTTAAACCGACGCCATTGGTTATTTTAGAATGAATGAAATCGTTCAACTGGAGTCTTTTTTTTGCCAGAAGAATTGCCAAATATTGCAAATTTCCTATTGATTCTCAGGGGATGGACTTCCTCCAATAATGTATATTCCTCAACTGTGAAGGTGGTACTTTTAAATAAACCTCCCTTTTCGACTCAACTGACTCATGGCAACGACACATCGATTCATTCTTATTTTATTCACACGCATCTTTAAATAGCATAGCAGAAGAGAGCACGATAAATATTACACAGGCAGCATCTGTAGTGAGCATACTAATCCTTATTTATCAATTTTGTCATATATCATTAGCGTAAAAGTTTTATGGCAGAAAAATATAGTACGGAATTTATTAATCGTCATTCAATTCTGGGCAAAAATTTGCGAATATGTCAGTCCCGTGCCTATTTCATAAAACATCTGCCAATTCAATGAAGTCGCAAACAACTATCATCATAAAAGAAGTGCTCCAAAACTGAAGTTGAGCACTATATTCATGCATTATCATTTTTAAAGACAAAAAAACTTTTTTTAGATTATTTCGCAATTTCCTTGAATGCCATTGCAAGATCCCATCAAATATTCCAGGGTTTGAGAATGAACTTTTTTCATTCGCTGATTTAAAATAAGTCAGTTTAAATATTACAATGAGAGAGATATTGAGAAATAAGTGCCCAAGTAAAAACAAAATATGACCAATATGACCACTAAGAGATACTCGCAAGATGACTAAAGTCAAAGCGCTCTTGGATTCATTGGTCCGATGATATATCCCTCAAGTTGCTGTGCGAGAAAAAAAAAAGTTAAAATAACTGAAAAAAGGCTTTCTTTTACAAACTTCTTTTACAAGCTCCAAGGGACTGAGCTGGTACCGACGGAAGTCCTCGAAAATCTTTATTCAGCATCATCTTTCCCCGCTATATTTTAAATTGAGACTCTTAGTGGCGAGCAAAGAGGAGCGTAGGGTGAAGAACTCTCTTGGAAAGTGGAGAGGGATGGAGAAATGAAGAAATGAAAGAAGGTCCCCCAAGCGACGGTTTTTTAAGACGTTCTCCGGGAGATAAAAAAAAAGTTTCGCTCCCTCTCTCTCTCTCGTGAGGTGGATCGCAAAGGGAAAATTCGTAATTTAATAATAAAAAAAGGAAAAGATTGCTGCCTGTGACATAAATGGCGGATGACGACATTGGCTTGATTTCGATTAAATAGAGGTCAGCCGCAGACCTTATCTGTCCATATTTTCACACATAATTTTCGACGGTGTACCTTAATATGAAACGTAGGAGTTGCTGTCTTCCAAGTAAGTATCTTTTCGGAAATTTACTGAATGAGTTTGATTGTTGCGCATTCACATCATTTCAGGTTTTAAAAAATCATACGTCTAAAAGGGTGTAAGAATTCCTATCTGAATAACTATTTAAATGGTCACATTTTCAAATTCTGGCATATTTGGTCTAGTAATTGTCACTTAAAAGATTGATTATTCTCAATGAATTAAAAACATAACTGAAAACATAGAGGCAGCAAAAAATGACCAGAAAAATATAAATAATAATATGCTTTAAGCAGAGCAATTTAGAACAATAATCATACCTTTATTTTTGAAAATTCTTTGCTTTTACTACAATGACTACTTAATGATGCTTATCTTCTCTCAAAATTATATTATGATTCCTTTTGCCTTTTAACCATTTTAAATTACACATAACGCTGAAATAAATCGGCATAATAGTTTCATATTCGTTACTAAGTTGTCGTTTACCAATGAGATCTTTGATATAAGTTAATGATTTCCATCCGCTCAATACAACAGGTTACTAGAAATTCGAAATATACTTTATGACGGGCTTTGTAGTTCTTTATAATATTCTTGGATAATATTTTATCCATTTTTCGTGGTAAAATTTAACTTTAGCGAAATACTGTAGTGGTAATTAATTAATTCCGTTAAAGCCAAAGTAAACGCAAAAATCAAACAAATGTATTTTTGTTTAAAAAGAAAAAAAATTTGAAAATCCCTATTCCGGATCTAGTAAAAACAAAACTGACGACAACTTTTTTCGAACGTAAACAGCAAAGTAAAGTGATTCATTCCTATGAAAGAGCCGGATGAATTTCATTTCGTAATCGTTAATGGACCCTGAGAATAATAAGTCTTTACTTCCTTAGGATCGAAAATCATTAATACAAATAATAATATATTTAAAGGAAAGTACTAATCACGGAATTCTTGACATTTAAATTTAAGTACACCTCATTAGAAGAAAATAAAAAATAAATATACACCTGAGGAAACAGCGACTTGTGAAATCAAGATGGCACACTTTCAGGATGAGACTCGATCATCCCGTGACTGAATGAAAGACATTGGGGTACTCTCACTGCTCTTTGAAACCGAGAGAGGATTGTGAGGTATTCGTGGAATGAACCGAACCGCAGAAATCAAGTCATGCATGCATGCATCGGCGCTTAATTCCGTGTCTCCTCCTCTTAATTTTATTTTGGGGCCAGATGCACGAGGGGAGTGGAGATTTTGTGAGGTGAGGTTCGAGTGGATTGGAGGGCGAAGACGCGGGGGCAAGAGGACTTGAGGCGAACAATGAGGTCAACGAGGGGGGAGGTTTGGGGGCAGGGAGTGAAGCAAGCTTCCACGGTGACAGCGTGGAAGGCGCCCTCACGAGTAGGTCTGTTAAATGTTATGGCTGCGAGCCCAAGTATAAATTTCATCGGAATTCTTCTCGGGTTCTCCAACGAGTAATGTTTTTAATTTCCGACACACAGTGGGCAAAATGCTGGCCTATATTCATAAAATGAAGTTCAACCCTACGTCAGTCGCGTCACATTTTGGAACGTCATTTCTCGCAAGGGGTCTCACAGATACATTTTCGAATGGTTAAACTAAATGCATGAAAGTAGAAACAAATGTTTTTACAACAATAAAGCATTCACTGAATAGTCAATTTCATGAATGGACGCCAAATTTATGCATAATAATGGTGGAGATATTTGTATCAATCAAAGATTGAATACCACTTATTTTGACGTTTCTTGCAATTTTTCTTTCATCTAGATCACATCAAATTGATAACAACAAAAAAACTGTATCAATATGACGCATATCTATAATTGAATGGCTTAAATTGTTGTTAGCTTAAATTATAAACGTATTTAAAAATTTGGCGATAAATATCACGATGCTATTACCATGTAACATATCAATGGCTAAGTTCTAACAACACGTATCTCAAAAATAGCAACTTTTCAGGAGAGCAAAAAACGATTAATTTCTTTTACTTCCTCACTGAAATTAAAAACTAAAAGTTCATAAAACTTAAAAAGAAGCATTTATTTGCAAATAAAGAGTTGTTTTTTGCTAGTATATTATTTTTCAATGTTAATACACTTTGTTTAAGATACCTGTCTCAAACCGGCCGAATTTGAGATACGTGTTGTTAGAAAATAGCCATGGATATGGTAACTCGCGGTAAAATAAGTTGTCGCGTGGCGTCTACCAGACTCCAAAAACAACAAAATATCAAAATTTATTCCATAAATGTGACAAAACATATAATCATATTGGTGACTATTTCAGAATCATGAAATAATAAGTTACAAGGAATATGAGTTTCCTAAACGTTAAAATACGATGAGGAGAAAGAAAAGAAAATGGCCAGGCGTCTGATAGACGCCACGCCACCAACGGAGAGTTAAGCAAAACTTACAAAAACAGCTGATATTCATTATTCCGCATGTGATATTTATGATATGAAAAACATACATACCATAGCATAGGGTACAATATGCTATTCCTGATAGGGTAGAGTATAGAAAACGCCATTATAATATTTACAGGTGGCCAAAGTAGAGCATGAAAGAGTGATTTTGGCGACTGAAATGTTTCCGTGGAAAATAGCTGAATGGACAAAATTTACAAAATTGCTTTATTAAAGTGTCATCGTTTAAAATGTCGGTTTAAAAAATATTTTCTGCACCAAATTTATCTTAATTGAACGACAGGGTATACATTTTGTTCCATTTTAATCGTTAATTAATTATTTATAATTATAGAAAAAATTTACTAATTTTTGTTTAATCTTACGTTCAACGGTAAAAATAAGCCGTCAATCTGTGCATAGGTGTGTATAGAGCCAATACAGACATCCACTGCCATTCCAAATAATTTATTCCTGGAGTTTTGCTATTGCCCAATTGATACAAGGAAACACTGAAACCATTGAAACACTCCCGATTTTAGCACCTCATCAAAATTTTCTCACCATTGAAAATACGATATTTATAATGAGATCTTAGTGGCTGGAGTTATATTCTATAAACTAAATAAACGAAAAAAAATACCTGGAAATATGGATAGAAAAGGTTTTAACGTTAAATTGCTGAATTCAGCTTGATTTAAAAACTCATGAAGTACTTATTAAAAATATGTATATTTTTCGGCAATAGATCGAAATTTACTAAGAAATATAAACACGAATTCTGGGAAAAAGAACAATCATACAACTTGCGTGAAAAAGCCATTTGTGTATAAAATAAAAAATGTGCTTCGATACCTTATTTTACTACATCTGTACAATAGTCGTAGGTCGATGCTGTGAAATTTTACTTTGGAAAAATAAAGAACTTAGTAATACAACATATCACATTAATCCGTTTGAAAACTGTTTAACTAAAACCTAAATAAAAGATTAATTATTTCCGTACTTAACGAGGCCATAATTATTTGAACGTCAATTTTGTTTTTTTAGAACAGATAATTACAAAATCTAAGCCATGACGGAACTACCTTAGTACCGGAAACATGAACTGTTCCCGGTAATTTACAAAAACGATACCTCTTAATTTGTGAGTACATACATAGTTATCAGTTACAATCCAAATCTGGTATGTAATCATT
Organism: Ischnura elegans; assembly: GCF_921293095.1. NCBI lineage: Eukaryota > Metazoa > Arthropoda > Insecta > Odonata > Coenagrionidae > Ischnura > Ischnura elegans. Next base: position 26,622,881 of record NC_060246.1, read on the forward strand.
AATCACAAATTCAAATCATAACAGGGCACTCAACGACCAAATATCAATAAAAAAATCACCACTCCACTCCAATGAAAATAGGTAATAATGCTCCTAGTCTTCTACGTGGTAATGAACTGGAGTAGCATATGTCACCAAATTATATACTGATGCCGAACTCAATTGAAGTTTTGAATTGCAAATTAGCGCAAGTCCATGTGTTACGAATTTAGGATTAAAATTTTTTGCCCGATCTTTGGATTACTGGCGCTGTAAATTCGATTTTTGAAATGGTAGCGTAAATATTACACACGATAAATTGAACACGTACAAAATATAAGGGAAGAAACATCCTTATCTCAAATGGATGCAGAAAAGGGAGAGGAAAAGTGAGAGAACCAAGAAGTCATGGTGGGTGGGAATAATCAAGGAAATAGGTATGAGAATGATGTGGGTGAGGTACTTGAAAGGCATAGAAGGAAACCGGGGATGGAGATGAACGTGATGGATATTTGAAGGACTTTTAATTTTGCAATATGGATATTTTGTTTGGTTAGGGAATGATGCTGTATCCATGGTAAAAAATATAAACAACATATAATTGTAATTTCCACACTTTAATATAGTATAACTCCACCACGGACCATGGTTTCGACATTCTATTCCATTTTCATGGTTAAAAATTACTTGACTTGACCTTGAAAATGACAGAGATTGTGCAGACCGTGGTGGGTAGTGGAGTTAAACATAGAAGTCCGGAAATTACAATTTGTAGTTAATATTTTTTTCTCATGGATATATCGCTTTTCCACCACGTCAAGCCTGAAACGATTTCATAAAGATGCTGTAAAGTAATTTCCCTATAAAACAAAAAAAATAAAATATGACTTCATGAGGTAAAGTCGAAGAGATTCTTTTGGTAGGTTTGAAGTTTTACCGGCAAAGCGTTATGTGAAAACGTTTTCCTGATGGATTTTAAACAGAAATTATAAAAAAGAATCTATTTCCTGCTCATTGTAATAGACCCCCAAAAATCTCAAATCCGCGATTCGATTTCTCTCCGAACGAAGGGATTCCCGCGACAAAATCCGCGCATGCCCCACACGTGGGAAACTCCCTCTAGTAGTGCTTTCCTCCTCCGCAGTGGCAGCGCAGGACAGGCAATCGCGACCTATTATTAAAGAAGCTCAATATAATCTCACGTTGCCAAAAATAGACGGCAAAGTGCGGTCAGCCCCTCTCATTTAAGTAAATGTACGGACAATAAAACAGGTAAGGCCAATCATACGGGCATATTCCCACCAATATGATTCATTACCATTCAATCCAAGGAACGGTTGATTAAAATCCCAAGATTCAAGGGTGATGGATTGAAATTTTTCCATATTGAAATTAACACTTGCTATTTTCCACGATTTTAATATTTATTACGACATGGGTTTCAATGTTACTATATCATCTTCAAGGTACAATTGTACCTTGAGATAAATCGATACAATTATACCCTGAAGATGATGTAGTAGCATTGGATCCTAGGTCGTAATAAATATTATAATCGTGGAAAATTACAAGCATGTATTCATTTTAATGAGAATACTTGCTTCATAATAACCAGTAACTTCCCTCATTTTCCTAGTTGGTGGTACAGATCACACAATCTCCATGCTTTTTGAGAAAATCTATCGATTACTCGAAACAACCGATGCATAGTTATCGATCCCTCTTTGCATTCAATTTAAAATATCTCCCTTCTACTTCGTCTGAATTTCCTCACGTTTCGTTTTTGTTTCGTTCATATTTGAAACCTAAAATATTACATTTGAAAAATAATTAATTTCCAAATCAATCAGCTTAACAAAAATACCAAGTAGCGAAGAGATTTCATTTTTGGCATGAATGCTTTGACCGATAAATGGAATGGAATATTTAGATTGGCAATGTAATTCATAGAATTGGGAAACAGAGAGCACGAGTTCCAAGGTTGACCGAGTATTCCAGGAAATTGTCATCAAAAGGCGCATTTTACTTTTACTTCGAATCACATAACTCCATTAATTCGGTCGCATGTTTATATTCATAATGTTTGCCCCATCATTCATTATGGCAATTAAACAAACGCAACGGGAAGTTGTATAAAGTTGTACCTCGCCTATGGAGACCAACACAAATTGTACGCTTCTATAAGTATTTAATCCTATATCAAGAGCAATGTGAGCTCTTTCTGTTATTATTTGGAATTTCTCTGAATACATTTGATATCATATACTCAATATTATACGGCCTTGTCACGAGTTATATCGAATTAATTACATAAGGCCGTACTCTTTATCACTGAGGATTTTTTTTTATAAATATGGAAGTATTATGGAATACTTAGTCATGAAAACGTTCACAAAACATTTAATCCCTTAAGTCGTGTTTGCATGGCTGCTTAATGTTTTATAGGATTCCCCGCTATTTGCAAGAAATAAAGATAGGTATTCAATTTTGGAATAGATTTCAAGGAAAATATTTGAAAATTGTGATATTAGAGGAACATTGAGGCACTCCAGGTTTTCATAATTGGAGTTCCTCTAAATGCATAAAGCTGTTAAGCTCAATAATTTTGTATTGACCAAAATTGAAGACTTGAAGAAAATTGAAGAAAATTTATACCCTAAGACCCTACTCTATTGTGAGGAATTTTTCTTTAGCTAGAACAGATAAGTTAAAATTTATAATTCAGATATATCTCGGTTCTTATTCCCGACAGCGAGAAAATGAGATCAAAAATACAGTCTCTACCACACAGATTGAGGCTTTTTAGATATTTTTTCTCAAACCATCGCAAGAGAGTTGGGAATATTCTAATCCAATTAAAACTTTCGTTCTCTTAGAAAAATCTCATTAGAACCACATGACCCAATGGAAGGCCTCATTCCAATCATGAATAACCCCAATGCTTCCTTTGAAAAGCATGACCTACATAAAAGATGGGAGATTGTAAGAAACTATGAATAATGCTTTATTATATTTCACTCAAAGGTGTCCAGCAACTTCTTATCTTTCTGCTGGTGTATAATCGATAATTGGGAATTAAAATCCAAAACATTCAGCTACACAAATCGAAAACTCTTCTTGGCGGTGAGAGCGATAGGAAGCCCAGGCAGATAAAATTCCAGAATGTCTCCATCACAACTGAAGTTTTTTCCATGGTAAAATTTATCCGTTTTACCTTTCCCGCAAATTTTGATAATTTATTCCTCGGGCAGAAAGTGCGAAATTAATTTCATAAATTGTCATTTTTTTTAGAAACATATTGAAATAGAAAGTTGTTAACTAATCAATTTCCAATTTCATTTTTAAGGTGAAAACACATATCTACAAAAGAATAGTGATTTCAAATTTACTACAATGAACCGCGCAAATTAATTCGCGAAATTACGTGCTTCTCCTGTGTGGCTTGGAAGAAGATACTTTTTTAAGAAGCTGTCACATTGATATTTTTTATGTTCACTTGGCGTTTGGAGGGTTTTAAACTTTTGAAATTCACGATCGACATGCAGGTAAAATTAAGGAATTATCAACATAAAGGTCAAAATAAATAAGAATAATGCGCATATTATATTCTTCCTATTCGCGAGGATACGGGAGCTTAAGGTGACGTATTTTCGGAGCGTTAAGAATACCCCAATTTTCTCTGATGCTCGGTTGAAACGAGTACTACATCACGGAAAAATCTGTCGGAATCTATCGAAATCGGAAATGAGTTCTCTTAAAGATGAAAGACATCCTCAATAAGTGAATAAGAAAATGGTTTGAAGAATGGGTATACGGGCATAGTCGGACATAGTAAGCTGTAGCCGCCTTCTGCATGTATTTCAAAATACAAAGATTATACATGCGAGGTTACACTAAGTTAATTACATTATGATTACGTTGTGCGATTTTAAATTTTAAGAGTAAGCACATGTCATAAACGGTCAACTCTCTGTCCTCGGAAAGAACGCATACTTCTTCGTAACTAAATAAGTCCGAAAAAACACAAATAGCATCAACTCGTTCTCTTGATAAGGAAAAGATATAATCAATAAGGGAATAAGGAGATTGTTAGAAGAACTATCGTAGGATGGGAACTAGTCTTCTTGATAGGTACTAGAGTAGTGGAACTGTAGTAAATTAAGTTAGCTGGCAGAAAATCGTTGGAAATAAATCGGTAAATCCGGAACACACCTAAAATCCGTTTCATCCGGGCGTCTAGAATGAATGCACGGATCCTCTGACAGGAATTTCCAAATAATATGTTTCTAGAGTTTTTCTATACCTCTATTGACATGATCCTATTGAAGCACTCAATATTTCGTAAAGCATTGTTACATCTCATCAACATTTTCTCACTATCAAAAGTACGGAAATAAAAGTTCGGAATAAAATACGAATAACAGTGAAGCGGAAAAGATATTATTATAAGGAAAAGATATTAGTAATAAGTGAATAAGAAGATCGCTTAAAGAACTACCGATGCACAGGCAATGGTCTTCTAGTTAGGTACTAGTATAGTGAAACTCTCTCGAGCGCTGTGGCTCAAATCAGGGCCGCACTCCAGGGGTCGCAGACAAGAGGAATGCAAACGCTATGCACATAGCGCGCAGACAGATGCAGGGCGGAGAGGAGGGGGTGGGGTACGGGGACTGAGTGATTGCGGAATGCACTGTGGGAGAGTGCAGGGAAGAGACTGCGTGATGGTAGGAGGGACGGCCGAGGCGAACGAAATATATGGGCCACGGGAATCGATTGCCGAGGTGTATTACGGAGGGAAGGGGGGGCAGGAAGGGGGCCAAGGGGTTTCGGAACCTTCCACCGATGATGGGGAGAAATAGGACGCCGGAGCTTCGACGGACGATCGCCAGATGGAAGCGTGTTCTATGCAAGCCTTGATGCCGACCCTCGCTCGCGCTACTCGTGGATACTTTGGGAAGCTCCTCGACGGGAGGGTGTTTTCCCGCCCAAATAAACGAGCTAAGTATAATTTAAAATAGTACTCACGCCATCTTACCCATCCTTTCTGTCGCGAAAATAAATACATTTCCACCCGCAAACTCAGTTTTAATTACATCGTTAAAAACATTGGAATGTTGTTTAAAAGATACTGTAAACAACAGCGGAAATAAAATAGATATTTGTACACTAAGATGCATTCTACGAAAAGAATTATAAAAAGCGAGAATTTCTCTGTATTTATTTAATGAGAGAGAAAATGGAAAAGAAAAGCTACGGAAATTGCTTATGCGTCGAAATGAAAAAAATATCGGTAACATTTTTTTTCGGTGAATGATGATCTTACGAGGCTTAAAAGTGAAATTATTACAGAATTTTCCCCTGATAAATCGTTCTTGTACACCAGTAGGTGACACTAGTTTTACTAATATCCGTATGAAATATTTCATCGCTTTATTAATCGTGAGAAATTAGCTGAAGATGAAAAGTTTAAAGATATGTTCGGAATATCTTGAAGCGGAACTGGGAACATGAATAAACCATAATTGAAATTACTAGCCATGATTGAAAATGCATAGTAACATGTGTACAGTAACTTAAGCTAACGTAACGGTAAATATCTTAGATAAACATAATGAGACATTTCAATAAAATTTATATTTTCCCAAATTTAGATTTAAGAACGCCGTTGAAATTAGTTCGATGAAGAATATTGCTGAAAATTAATTTATTTTGTGAAAATGCTATGCAAATGACTATATGCCATGATTGTACCTCAATGAACGAATTAAAATATGCCTTAATCAAGTTTCAATTTCAGGGAGCTCCAAAGTGAGATGAATACTTAGAAGTTATCATATTGTATGGGACTACCTAGGTTAATAAAGGCTAAATTGTACATGATGAGATGACATAGGAAGATACAGCTCTTTTCTTCGGGCAGTTGTGTTCCTGCTATGTTGATGTTAATGGATTCAAGTTATTTAAAACAATACCAAACGCAAAAAGGAAACGCTTCCATTTTTCACTCTTTGTGCTGATACGCTGATGCTTAATAAAATAACAATATATTCATCTACATAACGGTAAAAATTAATAAGAAGAAGAACGGTGATCA